>NC_034186.2:1607771-1708099 GCF_002021735.2 Oncorhynchus kisutch
TGGATGTGGAGTGTCTGTCTGGATGTGGAGTGTCTGTCTGGATGTGGGAGTGTCCTGTCCTGATGTGGGAGTGTCTGTCTGGAGTGGGAGTGTCCTGTCTGGATGTTGGAGTGTCTGTCTGGATGTTGGAGTGTCTGTCTGGATGCTGGAGTGTCTGTCTGGATTGTGGGAGTGTCTGTCTGGATGTGGGAGTGTCTGTCTGGATGTGGGAGTGTCTGTCTGGATGTGGAGTGTCTGTCTGGATGTTGGAGTGTCTGTCTGGATGTGGGAGTGTCTGTCTGGATGTGGGAGTGGTCTGTCTGGATGTGGGAGTGTCTGTCTGGATGTGGGAGTGTCTGTCTGGATGTCGGAGTGTGTCTGGATGTCGGAGTGTCTGTCTGGATGTGGGAGTGTCTGTCTGGATGTGGGAGTGTCTGTCTGGATGTGGGAGTGGTCTGTCTGGATGTGGGAGTGTCTGTCTGGATGTCGGAGTGTCTGTCTGGATGTCGGAGTGTCTGTCTGGATGTGGGAGTGTCTGTCTGGATGTTGGAGTGTCTGTCTGGATGTGGGAGTGTCTGTCTGGATGTGGGAGTGTCTGTCTGGATGTGGGAGTGTCTGTCTGGATGTGGGAGTGTCTGTCTGGATGTGGAGTGTCTGTCTGGATGTGGGAGTGTCTGTCTGGATGTCGGAGTGTCTGTCTGGATGTCGGAGTGTCTGTCTGGATGTCGGAGTGTCTGTCTGGATGTCGGAGTGTCTGTCTGGATGTCGGAGTGTCTGTCTGGATGTCGGAGTGTCTGTCTGGATGTGGGAGTGTCTGTCTGGATGTGGGAGTGTCTGTCTGGATGTGGGAGTGTCTGTCTGGATGTGGGAGTGTCTGTCTGGATGTGGGAGTGTCTGTCTGGATGTTGGAGTGTCTGTCTGGATGTGGGAGTGTCTGTCTGGATGTGGGAGTGTCTGTCTGGATGTTGGAGTGTCTGTCTGGATGTCGGAGTGTCTGTCTGGATGTGGGAGTGTCTGTCTGGATGTTGGTGTCTGTCTGGATGTTGGAGTGTCTGTCTGGATGTCGGAGTGTCTGTCTGGATGTTGGAGTGTCTGTCTGGATGTTGGAGTGTCTGTCTGGATGTGGGAGTGTCTGTCTGGATGTGGGAGTGTCTGTCTGGATGTTGGTGTCTGTCTGGATGTTGGAGTGTCTGTCTGGATGTTGGAGTGTCTGTCTGGATGTCGGAGTGTCTGTCTGGATGTGGGAGTGTCTGTCTGGATGTCGGAGTGTCTGTCTGGATGTTGGAGTGTCTGTCTGGATGTGGGAGTGTCTGTCTGGATGTGGAGTGTCTGTCTGGATGTTGGTGTCTGTCTGGATGTTGGAGTGTCTGTCTGGATGTTGGAGTGTCTGTCTGGATGTCGGAGTGTCTGTCTGGATGTCGGAGTGTCTGTCTGGATGTCGGAGTGTCTGTCTGGATGTCGGAGTGTCTGTCTAGATGTTGGAGTGTCTGTCTGGATGTTGGAGTGTCTGTCTGGATGTCGGAGTGTCTGTCTGGATGTTGTAGTGTCTGTCTGGATATCAGAGTGTCTGTCTGGATGTTGGAGTGTCTGTCTGGATGTTGGAGTGTCTGTCTGGATGTTGGAGTGTCTGTCTGGATGTCGGAGTGTCTGTCTGGATGTGGGAGTGTCTGTCTGGATGTGGGGAGTGTCTGTCTGGATGTGGGAGTGTCTGTCTGGATGTGGGGAGTGTCTGTCTGGATGTTGGAGTGTCTGTCTGGATGTGGGAGTGTCTGTCTGGATGTGGGAGTGTCTGTCTGGATGTGGGAGTGTCTGTCTGGATGTGGGAGTGTCTGTCTGGATGTGGGAGTGTCTGTCTGGATGTGGGAGTGTCGTCTGGATGTGGGAGTGTCTGTCTGGATGTGGGAGTGTCTGTCTGGATGTGGAGTGTCTGTCTGGATGTGGGAGTGTCTGTCTGGATGTGGGAGTGTCTGTCTGGATGTGGGAGTGTCTGTCTGGATGTGGGAGTGTCTGTCTGGATGTGGGAGTGTCTGTCTGGATGTGGGAGTGTCTGTCTGGATGTGGGAGTGTCTGTCTGGATGTGGGAGTGTCTGTCTGGATGTGGAGTGTCTGTCTGGATGTGGGAGTGTCTGTCTGGATGTGGGAGTGTCTGTCTGGATGTGGGAGTGTCTGTCTGGATGTGGGAGTGTCTGTCTGGATGTGGGAGTGTCTGTCTGGATGTGGGAGTGTCTGTCTGGATGTGGGAGTGTCTGTCTGGATGTGGGAGTGTCTGTCTGGATGTGGGAGTGTCTGTCTGGATGTGGGAGTGTCTGTCTGGATGTGGGAGTGTCTGTCTGGATGTGGGAGTGTCTGTCTGGATGTGGGAGTGTCTGTCTGGATGTGGGAGTGTCTGTCTGGATGTGGGAGTGTCTGTCTGGATGTTGGAGTGTCTGTCTGGATGTGGGAGTGTCTGTCTGGATGTGGGAGTGTCTGTCTGGATGTGGGAGTGTCTGTCTGGATGTGGAGTGTCTGTCTGGATGTGGGAGTGTCTGTCTGGATGTGGGAGTGTCTGTCTGGATGTGGGAGTGTCTGTCTGGATGTTGGAGTGTCTGTCTGGATGTGGGAGTGTCTGTCTGGATGTTGGTGTCTGTCTGGATGTTGGAGTGTCTGTCTGGATGTTGGAGTGTCTGTCTGGATGTCGGAGTGTCTGTCTGGATGTCGGAGTGTCTGTCTGGATGTCGGAGTGTCTGTCTGGATGTTGGAGTGTCTGTCTGATGTGGGAGTGTCTGTCTGGATGTGGGAGTGTCTGTCTGGATGTTGGTGTCTGTCTGGATGTTGGAGTGTCTGTCTGGATGTTGGAGTGTCTGTCTGGATGTCGGAGTGTCTGTCTGGATGTCGGAGTGTCTGTCTGGATGTCGGAGTGTCTGTCTGGATGTCGGAGTGTCTGTCTAGATGTTGGAGTGTCTGTCTGGATGTTGGAGTGTCTGTCTGGATGTCGGAGTGTCTGTCTGGATGTTGTAGTGTCTGTCTGGATATCAGAGTGTCTGTCTGGATGTTGGAGTGTCTGTCTGGATGTTGGAGTGTCTGTCTGGATGTTGGAGTGTCTGTCTGGATGTCGGAGTGTCTGTCTGGATGTGGGAGTGTCTGTCTGGATGTGGGAGTGTCTGTCTGGATGTGGGAGTGTCTGGATGGGTCTGGATGTGGGAGTGTCTGTCTGGATGTTGGAGTGTCTGTCTGGATGTGGGAGTGTCTGTCTGGATGTGGGAGTGTCTGTCTGGATGTGGGAGTGTCTGTCTGGATGTGGGAGTGTCTGTCTGGATGTGGGAGGTCCTGGAGTTTTGTCCGGGAGTGTCTGGATGTGGGAGTGTCTGTCTGGATGTGGGAGTGTCTGTCTGGATGTGGGAGTGTCTGTCTGGATGTGGGAGTGTCTGTCTGGATGTGGGAGTGTCTGTCTGGATGTGGGAGTGTCTGTCTGGATGTTGGAGTGTCTGTCTGGATGTGGGAGTGTCTGTCTGGATGTGGGAGTGTCTGTCTGGATGTTGGAGTGTCTGTCTGGATGTCGGAGTGTCTGTCTGGATGTGGGAGTGTCTGTCTGGATGTTGGTGTCTGTCTGGATGTTGGAGTGTCTGTCTGGATGTCGGAGTGTCTGTCTGGATGTTGGAGTGTCTGTCTGGATGTTGGAGTGTCTGTCTGGATGTGGGAGTGTCTGTCTGGATGTGGGAGTGTCTGTCTGGATGTTGGTGTCTGTCTGGATGTTGGAGTGTCTGTCTGGATGTTGGAGTGTCTGTCTGGATGTCGGAGTGTCTGTCTGGATGTCGGAGTGTCTGTCTGGATGTCGGAGTGTCTGTCTGGATGTTGGAGTGTCTGTCTGGATGTGGGAGTGTCTGTCTGGATGTGGGAGTGTCTGTCTGGATGTTGGTGTCTGTCTGGATGTTGGAGTGTCTGTCTGGATGTTGGAGTGTCTGTCTGGATGTCGGAGTGTCTGTCTGGATGTCGGAGTGTCTGTCTGGATGTCGGAGTGTCTGTCTGGATGTCGGAGTGTCTGTCTAGATGTTGGAGTGTCTGTCTGGATGTTGGAGTGTCTGTCTGGATGTCGGAGTGTCTGTCTGGATGTTGTAGTGTCTGTCTGGATATCAGAGTGTCTGTCTGGATGTTGGAGTGTCTGTCTGGATGTTGGAGTGTCTGTCTGGATGTTGGAGTGTCTGTCTGGATGTCGGAGTGTCTGTCTGGATGTGGGAGTGTCTGTCTGGATGTGGGAGTGTCTGTCTGGATGTGGGAGTGTCTGTCTGGATGTGGGAGTGTCTGTCTGGATGTTGGAGTGTCTGTCTGGATGTGGGAGTGTCTGTCTGGATGTGGGAGTGTCTGTCTGGATGTGGGAGTGTGTGTCTGGATGTGGGAGTGTCTGTCTGGATGTGGGAGTGTCTGTCTGGATGTGGGAGTGTCTGTCTGGATGTTGGAGTGTCTGTCTGGATGTGGGAGTGTCTGTCTGGATGTGGGAGTGTCTGTCTGGATGTTGGTGTCTGTCTGGATGTTGGAGTGTCTGTCTGGATGTCGGAGTGTCTGTCTGGATGTGGGAGTGTCTGTCTGGATGTTGGTGTCTGTCTGGATGTTGGAGTGTCTGTCTGGATGTCGGAGTGTCTGTCTGGATGTTGGAGTGTCTGTCTGGATGTTGGAGTGTCTGTCTGGATGTGGGAGTGTCTGTCTGGATGTGGGAGTGTCTGTCTGGATGTTGGTGTCTGTCTGGATGTTGGAGTGTCTGTCTGGATGTTGGAGTGTCTGTCTGGATGTCGGAGTGTCTGTCTGGATGTCGGAGTGTCTGTCTGGATGTCGGAGTGTCTGTCTGGATGTTGGAGTGTCTGTCTGGATGTGGGAGTGTCTGTCTGGATGTGGGAGTGTCTGTCTGGATGTTGGTGTCTGTCTGGATGTTGGAGTGTCTGTCTGGATGTTGGAGTGTCTGTCTGGATGTCGGAGTGTCTGTCTGGATGTCGGAGTGTCTGTCTGGATTTCGGAGTGTCTGTCTGGATGTCGGAGTGTCTGTCTAGATGTTGGAGTGTCTGTCTGGATGTTGGAGTGTCTGTCTGGATGTCGGAGTGTCTGTCTGGATGTTGTAGTGTCTGTCTGGATATCAGAGTGTCTGTCTGGATGTTGGAGTGTCTGTCTGGATGTTGGAGTGTCTGTCTGGATGTTGGAGTGTCTGTCTGGATGTCGGAGTGTCTGTCTGGATGTTGAAGTGTCTGTCTGGATGTTGGAGTGTCTGTCTGGATGTTGAAGTGTTTGTCTTTACACAGAAGAAGCACTGACTGTCTTTGACATTTTCCACAATTGATCATTTCCTGTCTAAGTTGTGTTCCTTTTTTAATTTTAGGATTTAAAATATGTTCTATGATCACTTCTGCTTGTCATCTTGGCGTCCATGGCTTGATGAGTGCCGGCTCCGGCTGTGAGCACTTCTGCTTGTCATCTTGGCGTCCATGGCTTGATGAGTGCCGGCTCCGGCTGTGAGCACTTCTGCTTGTCATCTTGGCGTCCATGGCTTGATGAGTGCCGGCTCCGGCTGTGAGCACTTCTGCTTGTCATCTTGGCGTCCATGGCTTGATGAGTGCCGGCTCCGGCTGTGAGCACTTCTGCTTGTCATCTTGGCGTCCATGGCTTGATGAGTGCCGGCTCCGGCTGTGAGCACTTCTGCTTGTCATCTTCGCGTCCATGGCTTGATGAGTGCCGGCTCCGGCTGTGAGCACTTCTGCTTGTCATCTTGGCGTCCATGGCTTGATGAGTGCCGGCTCCGGCTGTGAGCACTTCTGCTTGTCATCTTGGCGTCCATGGCTTGATGAGTGACGGCTCCGGCTGTGAGCACTTCTGCTTGTCATCTTGGCGTCCATGGCTTGATGAGTGCCGGCTCCGGCTGTGAGCACTTCTGCTTGTCATCTTGGCGTCCATGGCTTGATGAGTGCCGGCTCCGGCTGTGAGCACTTCTGCTTGTCATCTTGGCGTCCATGGCTTGATGAGTGCCGGCTCCGGCTGTGAGCACTTCTGCTTGTCATCTTGGCGTCCATGGCTTGATGAGTGCCGGCTCCGGCTGTGAGCACTTCTGCTTGTCATCTTGGCGTCCATGGCTTGATGAGTGCCGGCTCCGGCTGTGAGCACTTCTGCTTGTCATCTTGGCGTCCATGGCTTGATGAGTGCCGGCTCCGGCTGTGAGCACTTCTGCTTGTCATCTTGGCGTCCATGGCTTGATGAGTGCCGGCTCCGGCTGTGAGCACTTCGCTGAGCTATTCTTCAGTAAAGAGGGTTTGAAGCAGAGATTTGTGACATGTATCTGACAGCTTGTGTCTCAATCTAGAGATGTTCTTCTTAATAACCTGAAGTCAGAGACATCCTCACCTGCAGCGGCAGCATTCAGTATTCTATGGTAGGAGATATGAACTCTGTATGGGCTTTCTAGATGATTGTGTTTAAACAGGCACCATGCATGGCAGACAAGGTTAAACATTTAAACAGGCATCCTGCATGGCAGACAAGGTTAAACATTTAAACAGGCATCATGCATGGCAGACAAGGTTAAACATTTAAACAGGCATCATGCATGGCAGACAAGGTTAAACATTTAAAAAGGTACCATGCATTGCAGACTTAAAGTTAAAAGTTACGGCCCTAATGTAAAGTTCCACATCAAAGTGATGCATCCAGGACAGTAGTTGTTAGGATCGGTATGTCCATGACAGTAGTTGTTAGGATCGGTATGTCCATGACAGTAGTTGTTAGGATCAGTATGTCCATGACAGTAGTTGTTAGGATCGGTATGTCCATGACAGTAGTTGTTAGGATCGGTATGGCAGTGAATGGGTGATTGGTAGGAGGATGAATAGGTGAGTAATAAGAGATTAGAATGATAACTTGCTGTCTGAGCTGCAGCCTATGTGTCACACCCTGATCTGTTTCACCTGTCTTTGTGCTTGTCTCCAACCCCCCCCATCCAGGGGTCGCCCATCTTCTCCATTATCCCCTGTGTATTTATACCTGCGTTCTCTGTTTGTCTGTTGCCAGTTCGTCTTGTCTTGTCAGGTCTTGACAGTGTTCTTTCCTGCCTTCCCGTTTCACTAGTTCTGTTTCCTAGTTTTTCCCGGGTTCGGACCATTCTGCCTGCCCTGACCCCGAGCCTGTCTGCCGTTCTGTGCCTGCCTGACTCTGACCTGATCACGATCCTCTGCCTGCCCTCGACCTGCCCTTTGCCCCTGGTTTCTAATAAATCATCTGAGAACTGTACTATCCGCCTCCCGTGTCTGCATCTGGGTCACATCCTGAGTCGTGATACTATGTGTGATTTCGTGTGTGTGTACCTCTGCTAGTATAGATGTCCTCAGTGCCAGCGGTCTGTCCTATCAGATGATACTGGTTGAGTCGTGACCCCTCCTCTGCCACCACCACTGACTTGGCTGCTCCCTGGGTCCACGAATACACCACCTCAGACACAGGATACGCATCTACAAGAGGAGACAGGAAACAGGATACGCATCTACAAAAGGAGACAGGAAACAGGATATGCATCTACAACAGGAGACAGGAAACAGGATACGCATCTACAACAGGAGACAGGAAACAGGATACGCATCTCCAACAAGAGACAGGAAACAGGATACGCATCTACAACAGGAGACAGGAAAGAGGATACACATCTAAAACAAGAGACAGGACACAGGATAGTCATCTACAACAGAAGACAGGAAACAGGATACGCATCTACAACAGAAGACAGGAAACAGGATACACATCTACAGCAGAAGACAGGAAACAGGATACGCATACGCATCTACAACAAGAGACAGGAAACAGGATACGCATCTACAACAGGAGACAGGAAACAGGATACACATCTACAACAGGAGACAGGACACAGGATAGTCATCTACAACAGAAGACAGGAAACAGGATACGCATCTACAACAGAAGACAGGAAACAGGATACGCATACGCATCTACAACAGGAGACAGGACACAGGATACTCATCTACAACAGAAGACAGGATACATATCTACAACAGAAGACAGGAAACAGGATACCCGCAATGTGTCCCCACCCAACAGGGGGATGATCTCCTGGAACCAGCATCAACAACAGACCCTTACCAACACTTGCTGGCCCTACAACATCAGAAGGAAATGCCTCAGTGCCATCAAAACAGTCAGTAGCTCATGCTGGCCCTACAACATCAGAAGGAAATGCCTCATTGCCATCAAAACAGTCAGTAGCTCATGCTGGCCATACAACATCAGAAGGAAATGCCTCAGTGCCATCAAAACAGTCAGTAGCTCATGCTGGCCCTACAACATCACAAGGAAATGCATTAGCGCAAGCAAAACAGTCAATAGCTCTAGGTCATTGATAAGCAGCATACTTTGAGCTGTTGACCAAATCTCTCTTTCCAAGTAGCCCACACACAGTGCTCCACATCCCATTAAGGAGTCTGTCATGATCACCCTGCGGACACTACCTGGCCCATGTGAACCCCCTGCAACAGCAGTCATGGGTCTCTCCAATAATAGCAGGCACAAGCTAAAAGGCACCAAGTGTTCCAGCTGAAACCATGACAGAAAGAGCCGGAATGCGACCTTCCTCTGTTGGGACAAAAATACATGATCCTTGAACGAGACCCAGAAACTGACTACGCGGAGTCAAATAACTTTTCTTGTGATTCACTATGAACCCCAGCGAATTTGGAAACCAGCTTAGCAGTGTGGAGCTCCACATGTTCCCTTGACTCTGCTACGACCAGCCTATCGTCCAGAAAGGCAAATACTCTGATCCACTGGCACCGCATCGGTGCCCAAACTTCCTCCACCACCACAGAAAAAAGTACGGGTGAGGATGTACGGTATAGCACATGAAAACAGGGATCCTTCAGATCTATGGACGTGAACCAATCGCTGGGTCGCACCGTCTGCAATAGCCGGCAAAGTGTGAGCATTTTGAACTTGCAACATTGAGGTGCTTCATTAATACATGTAATTCCAGGATGGGATGCAACATTCCATCGCTCTTGGCAACTAAGAAGTACTGGCTGTACCAACCAATCTCCTCTCAAGACAGGCGCTAGGACCTCAGGGATGCAAAGGAGGACGCACAACAAACTGCAGACTGCACCCTCGTCACCTATGGTTGAAGAACGCATGCCCACCACTGGACGGAGTAGAGCACGCTGCCAGTTTCCCGCTACTGGATAGAGCACGCAGCCAGTCTCCCGCTACTGGACGGAGCACACTGCCAGTCTCCTGACACTGGATAGAGCACGTTGCCAGTCTCCCGCTACTGGATAGAGCACGTTGCCAGTCTCACGCTACTGGATAGAGCACGCTGCCAGTCTCCCGCTACTGGACGGAGCAGGCTGCCAGTCTCCCGCTACTGGATAGAGCATGTTGCCAGTCTCCCGCTACTGGATAGAGCACGTTGCCAGTCTCCCGCTACTGGATAGAGCATGTTGCCAGTCTCCCGCTACTGGATAGAGCACGTTGCCAGTCTCCCGCTACTGGACGGAGCATGCTGCCAGTCTCCCGCTACTGGATGGAGCATGCTGCCAGTCTCCCACTACTGGACGGAGCACGCTGCCAGTCTCCCACTACTGGACGGAGCACGCTGCCAGTCTCCCGCTACTGGACGGAGCATGTTGCCAGTCTCCCGCTACTGGACAGAGCACACTGCCAGTCTCCCTACATTATCTCCTGAAGGGGCAGAGCAGAGAGCCACCCTGAGGACTGGGACTTGTTTTCATATTCAACACTCTTGACAATTGTGTGTCCTAAAGGATTAGTCCCCTAGGATTAGCCCACAAGGATTAGCCCCCTTGTTAGCCTCTGGTGCAAGGTATCTTTCCGCTTCACCGCTGCAGGGACAGGAGGTAAATAGCTTCCCCAAAACCTAGAGGCATCATATTCATCCATTATGAAGAGAGGAGCAGAGAGGAGCAGAGGGGAAGAGCATCTGTATTCTATTCCCCCTTATAGTACTGTGCCATATATAGTGGCTTGCAAAAGTATTCCCCCCTTTGGTATTTTTCCTATTTTGTTGCCTTACAACCTGGAATTAAAATTGAATTCAAATAGATTTTTTGGGGGGGGTTTGTATCATTTGATTTACACAACATGCCTACCACTTTGAAGATGCTAAATATATTTTATTGTGAAACAAACAAGAAATAAGACAACAAAAAAAGAACTTGAGCGTGCAGAACTATTCACCCCCCCAAAGTCAATACTTTGTAGAGCCATATTTAGCAGCAATTACAGCTGCAAGTATCTTGGCACATCTAGCCACTGGGATTTTTGCCCATTCTTCAAGGCAATACTGCTCCAGCTCCTTCAAGTTGGATGGGTTCCGCTGGTGTACAGCAATCTTCAAGTCATACCACAGATTCTCAATTGGATTGAGGTCTGGGCTTTGACTAGGCCATTCCAAGACATGTAAAGGTTTCCCCTTAAACCACTCAAGTGTTGCTTTAGCAGTATGTTTAGGGTCATTGTCCTGCTGGAAGGTGAACCTCTGTCCCAGTCTCAAATCTCTGGAAGACTGAAACAGGTTTCCCTCAAGAATTTCCCTGTATTTAGCACCATCCATCCTTCCTTCAATTCTGACCAGTTTCCCAGTCCTTGCCGATGAAAAACATCCCCACAGATGGTGTTATCAGGGGGATTAGAGGTGTTGGGTTTGCGCCAGACATAGTGTTTTCCTTGATGGCCAAAAAGTTCAATTTTAGTCTCATCTGACCAGAGTACCTTCTTCCATATATTTGGGGAGTCTCCCGCATGCCTTTTTGGATGCGGATCCACTCTTCCGTAAATCCCAGCTCTCTGGAGTGTATGGCTTAAAGTGGTCCTATGGACAGATACTCCAATCTCCGCTGTCTAGCTTTGCAGCTCCTTCAGAGTTATCTTTGGTCTCTTTGTTGCCTCTCTGCTCCGTGGGATGTTCAAAGTTCCTGATATTTTTTTATAACTCAACCCTGATCTGTACTTCTCCACAACTTTGTCTCTGACCTGTTTGGAGAGCTCCTTGGTCTTCATGGTGCTGCTTGATTGGTGGTGCCCCTTGATTGGTGGTGTTGCAGACTCTGGGGCCTTTCAGAACAGGTGTATATATATATATACTGAGATCATGTGACACAGATTGCACACAGGTGGATTTTATTTAACTAATTATGTGACTTCTGAAGGTAATTGGTTGCACCAGATCTTATTTAGGGGCTTCATAGCAAAAGGGGTGAATACACACACCACTTTTCTGTTTTTATTTTTTAGAATTCTTTAAAATAAATGTAAAAAAATTATTTCACTTCACCAATTTGGACTATTTTGTGTATGTCCATTACATGACATCCAAATCCATGTTACTTACAGGTTGTAATGCAACAAAATAGGAAAAATACTTTTGCTACTGTATCCCCCTTTTCACCCATATATTTGTAATGAGTGTACATACTTTCTCCCTCAGAACAGCCTCAATTCGTCCGGTCATGGACTCTACAGGGTGTCGAAAGCGTTCCACAGGGATATTGGGCCATGTTGACTCCAATGCTTCCCACAGTTGTGTCAAATTGGCTGGATGTCCTTTGGGGGGTGGACCATTCTTCAAAACTTCTTGCCTTTGTGCTGTTGTCTGTGTCCAATATTGTTAATACCATGTTTTGTGCTGCTACCATGTTGTGCTGCTGCCATGTTGTGTCGCTACCATGTTTTTTTCATGTGGTGCTATTATGTTGTGTTGTCATGTGTTGCTGCCATGCTATGTTGTTGTCTTTTAGGTCTCTCTTTATGTAGTGTTGTGGTGTCTTAGTTCTCTCTTTATGTAGTGTTGTGGTGTCTTAGTTCTCTCTTTATGTAGTGTTGTGGTGTCTCTCTTGTCATGATGTATGTTTTGTCCTATATTTTATTTTAAATCCAGCCCCTGTCCACACAGGAGACATTTAGCCTTTTGTTAGGCTGACATTGTAATTAAGAATTTGTTTTTAACTGACTAGTTAAATAAAGGTTAAATAAAGGTTAAATCACGGTTAAATAAAGGTTTAATAAAGGTTCAATAAAATGAAAAAGAAATGGGAAACCTTTGAGCATGAAAAACCCAGCAGGGTGCACCTGGCACCTACTACATGGACTCTACAGGGTTTCGAAACTGGTGCACCTGGCACCTACTACATGGACTCTACAGGGTTTCGAAACTGGTGCACCTGGCACCTACTACATGGACTCTACGGGGTTTCGAAACTGGTGCACCTGGCACCTACTACATGGACTCTACAGGGTTTCGAAACTGGTGCACCTGGCACCTACTACATGGACTCTACAGGGTTTCGAAACTGGTGCACCTGGCACCTACTACATGGACTCTACGGGGTGTCGAAACTGGTGCACCTGGCACCTACTACATGGACTCTACGGGGTGTCGAAACTGGTGCACCTGGCACCTACTACATGGACTCTACAGGGTGTCGAAACTGGTGCACCTGGCACCTACTACATGGACTCTACAGGGTTTCGAAACTGGTGCACCTGGCACCTACTACATGGACTCTACAGGGTGTCGAAACTGGTGCACCTGGCACCTACTACATGGACTCTACGGGGTGTCGAAACTGGTGCACCTGGCACCTACTACATGGACTCTACAGGGTGTCGAAACTGGTGCACCTGGCACCTACTACATGGACTCTACAGGGTGTCGAAACTGGTGCACCTGGCACCTACTACATGGACTCTACAGGGTGTCGAAACTGGTGCACCTGGCACCTACTACATGGACTCTACAGGGTGTCGAAACTGGTGCACCTGGCACCTACTACATGGACTCTACAGGGTGTACCATACTACAGGGTGTACCACCTACTACATGGTCTCTCAGGGTGTACCACCTACTACATGGACTCTACAGGGTGTACCATACTACAGGGTGTACCATACTACAGGGTGTACCATACTACCATACCCCGTTTTCTCTGTATACATCAATGATGTCGCTCTTGCTGCTGGTGATTCTCTGATCCACCTCTACGCAGACGACACCGTTCTGTATACATCTGGCCCTTCTTTGGACACTGTGTTAACAAACCTCCAAACGAGCTTCAATGCCATAAAAAACACCTTCTGTGGCCTCCAACTGCTCTCAAACGCTAGTAAAACTAAATGCATGCTCTTCAATTGATCGCTGCCCGCACCTGCGGCCCGACTAGCATCCCTACTCAGGATGGTTCTGACTTAGAATATGTGGACAACTACAAATATTTAGGTGTCTGGCTAGACTGTAAACTCTCCTTCCAGACTCACATTAAGCATCTCCAATCCAAAGTTAACTCAAGAATATCTTCCTATTTCGCAACAAAGCCTCCTCCACTCATGCTGCCAAACATACCCTCGTAAAACTGACTATACTACCTATCCTTGACTTCGCAATGTAATTTACAAAATAGCCTCCAACACTCTACTCAGCAAATTGGATGCAGTCTACCACAGCGTCATCCGTTTTGTCACCAACGCCCCATATACTACCCACCGCTGCGACCTGTATGCTCTCGTTGGCTGATCCTCGTTAGATATTCGTTGCCAAATCCACTGGCTCCAGGTCATCTATAAGTCTTTGCTAGTTAAAGCTCCGCCTTATCTCAGCTCACTGGTCACCATAGCAGCACCCACACGTAGCACGCGCTCCAGCAGGTATATTTCACTGGTCATCCCCAAAGCCAACACCTCTTTGGCCGCCTTTCCTTCCAGTTCTCTGCTGCCAATGACTGGAACGAATTGCAAAAATCACTGAAGTTGGAGACTCATATCTCCCTCACTAGCTTTAAGCGTCAGCTGTCAGAGCAGCTAACCGATCGCTGCAGCTGTACACAGCCCATCTGTACACAGCCCATCTGTAAATAGCCCATCTGTACACAGCCCATCTGTAAATAGCCCATCTGTAAATAGCCCATCCAACCAACTACCTACCTCATCCCATATTCATTTTTCTTTTTCTGTTCTTTTTCACTCCAGTATTTATACTTGCACATCATCATCTGCTCATCACTCCAGTGTAAATTGTTAAATTGTAATTACTTCTCCACTATTGGCCTATTTATTGCCTCACCTCCCTAATCTCATCCTTACTACATTTGCACACACTGTATACATATGTTCTATTGTGTTATTGACTGTACGTTTGTTTATGTGGAACTCTGTGTTGTTTTTGCGGCACTGCTTTGCTTTATCTTGACCAGGTCGCAGTTGTAAATGAGAACTTGTTCTCAACTGGCCTACCTGGTTAAATAAAGGTGAAATTAAAAAAATAATGGAGATGGAGTTTGATATGAGTCTGGAAGGAGAGTTTTCAGTCTAGCAAGACACCTAGGTATTTATAGTTGTCCACGTATTCTAGGTCAGAACCGTCCAGAGTAGTGATGCTAGTCGGGCGGGCGGGTGCAGCAGCGAACGGTTGAAAAGTATGGAAGCGAACAGGCTGTATGGATGGAGACCAACGGGTAGAATATTCACCATATTCAGCCATGTGTTGTTGCTTTTTTAAAGACAAATTATCTTACAATCTCTCATGTCTCTCTGGGAGAAGATCCGTGCCCTAAACTTGTCTACATTATTGTCCAGAGACTGTACATTAGCAAGTTATATAAGCGGTGGGTGGTTTGCCATTCTAGGGAGTATGACTAGAATGCAAGCTCTCCTTCCTCTCCTTCGGCGGCATCTTTTTGGTAGAGCGACCGGGATGAATGGAGCTGCTTCATATAGTCCAAACAATGGATCCAGGTCTGGGTCCGAATTTGTTTCACCGATCTAATGTCTAAACAACACTCCTTTATTCATCCAAAATAAAACATATATTATTTTTTTAAACTGAAATATAACAGTTCCATAAGTATTCTGACCCTTCACTCAGTAATTTGTTGAAGCACCTTTGGCAGCGATTACAGCCTCTAGCCTTCTTGGGTATGATGCTACAAGCTTAGCACACAGGTATTTGGGGAGTTTCTCCCATTCTTCTCTGCAGATCCTCTCAAATTATGTCAGGATGGAAGGGGAGCATTGCTGCACAGCTATTTTCAGGTCTCTGGCTGGGCCACTCAAGGAGGTCTGGCTGGGCCACTCAAGGAGGCCTGGCTGGGCCACTCAAGGAGCTCTGGCTGGGCCACTCAAGGAGCTCTGGCTGGGCCACTCAAGGAGCTCTGGCTGGGCCACTCAAGGAGCTCTAGCTGGGCCACTCAAGGAGCCCTGGCTGGGCCACTCAAGGAGCTCTAGCTGGGCCACTCAAGGAGCCCTGGCTGGGCCACTCAAGGAGCTCTAGCTGGGCCACTCAAGGAGCCCTGGCTGGGCCACTCAAGGAGCTCTAGCTGGGCCACTCAAGGAGCCCTGGCTGGGCCACTCAAGGAGCTCTAGCTGGGCCACTCAAGGAGGCCTGGCTGGGCCACTCAAGGACATTCCATAATGACAAAGCGAAAAAAGTTTTTTAGACATTTTAGCAAATGTATTTATGTTCCAATTCAGCATCGTTCACACCCTTTTAAGCCTTATCCCCAACCATCTCTTTAAGAACTCCCATGTAAACAAATGGCCACCCGTCAGCATGGTCAATCATGGTTAGGGAGGATAATATCTGTCTCTATACCAGTTAGAGGAGGTGGTGATTAACACTGTCTCTATACCAGTTAGAGGAGGAGGTGATTAACACTCTCTCTATACCAGGTAGAGGAGGAGGTGATTAACACTGTCTCTATACCAGTTAGAGGAGGAGGTGATTAACACTGTCTCTATACCAGGTAGAGGAGGAGGAGGTGATTAACACTGTCTCTATACCAGTTAGAGGAGGAGGTGGTGATTAACACTGTCTCTATACCAGTTAGAGGAGGAGGTGATTAACACTGTCTCTATACCAGTTAGAGGAGGTGGTGGTTAACACTGTCTCTATACCAGTTAGAGGAGGAGGTGATTAACACTGTCTCTATACCAGTTAGAGGAGGAGGAGGTGATTAACACTGTCTCTATACCAGGTAGAGGAGGTGGTGATTAACACTGTCTCTATACCAGTTAGAGGAGGAGGTGATTAACACTGTCTCTATACCAGGTAGAGGAGGAGGTGGTGATTAACACTGTCTCTATACCAGGTAGAGGAGGAGGAGGTGGTTAACACTGTCTCTATACCAGTTAGAGGAGGTGGTGATTAACACTGTCTCTACACCGGTTAGAGGAGGAGGAGGAGGTGATTAACACTGTCTCTATACCAGTTAGAGGAGGAGGTGATTAACACTGTCTCTATACCAGTTAGAGGAGGAGGTGATTAACACTGTCTCTATACCAGTTAGAGGAGGTGGTGGTTAACACTGTCTCTATACCAGTTAGAGGAGGAGGTGATTAACACTGTCTCTATACCAGTTAGAGGAGGAGGTGATTAACACTGTCTCTATACCAGTTAGAGGAGGTGGTGATTAACACTGTCTCTATACCAGTTAGAGGAGGTGGTGATTAACACTGTCTCTATACCAGTTAGAGGAGGTGGTGATTAACACGGTCTCTATACCAGTTAGAGGAGGTGGTGATTAACACTGTCTCTATACCAGTTAGAGGAGGTGGTGATTAACACTGTCTCTATGCCAGTTAGAGGAGGTGGTGATTAACACTGTCTCTATACCAGGTAGAGGAGGAGGTGATTAACACTGTCTCTATACCAGTTAGAGGAGGAGGAGGTGATTAACACTGTCTCTATACCAGTTAGAGGAGGAGGAGGTGATTAACACTGTCTCTATACCAGTTAGAGGAGGAGGAGGTGATTAACACTGTCTCTATACCAGTTAGAGGAGGTGGTGATTAACACTGTCTCTATACCAGTTAGAGGAGGTGGTGATTAACACTGTCTCTATACCAGTTAGAGGAGGAGGTGGTTAACACTGTCTCTATACCAGTTAGAGGAGGTGGTGATTAACACTGTCTCTATACCAGTTAGAGGAGGAGGTGGTTAACACTGTCTCTATACCAGTTAGAGGGGGAGGTGGTTAACATTGTCTCTATACCAGGTAGAGGAGGTGGTGATTAACACTGTCTCTATACCAGTTAGAGGAGGAGGAGGTGATTAACACTGTCTCTATACCAGTTAGAGGAGGAGGAGGTGGTTAACACTGTCTCTATACCAGTTAGAGGAGGAGGTGGTTAACACTGTCTCTATACCAGTTAGAGGAGGAGGTGGTGATTAACACTGTCTCTATACCAGTTAGAGGAGGTGGTGATTAACACTATCTCTATACCAGGTAGAGGAGGAGGTGATTAACACCGTCTCTATACCAGTTAGAGGAGGAGGTGGTGATTAACACTGTCTCTATACCAGTTAGAGGAGGTGGTGATTAACACTGTCTCTATACCAGTTAGAGGAGGAGGAGGTGATTAACACTGTCTCTATACCAGTTAGAGGAGGAGGTGGTGATTAACACTGTCTCTATACCAGTTAGAGGAGGTGGTGATTAACACTGTCTCTATACCAGTTAGAGGAGGAGGAGGTGGTGATTAACACTGTCTCTATACCAGTTAGAGGAGGAGGTGATTAACACTGTCTCTATACCAGTTAGAGGAGGAGGTGATTAACACTGTCTCTATACCAGTTAGAGGAGGTGGTGATTAACACTGTCTCTATACCAGGTAGAGGAGGTGGTGATTAACACTGTCTCTATACCAGTTAGAGGAGGTGGTGATTAACACTGTCTCTATACCAGGTAGAGGAGGAGGAGGTGATTAACACTGTCTCTATACCAGTTAGAGGAGGTGGTTAACACTGTCTCTATACCAGTTAGAGGAGGAGGTGGTTAACACTGTCTCTATACCAGTTAGAGGAGGAGGTGGTGATTAACACTGTCTCTATACCAGTTAGAGGAGGAGGTGATTAACACTGTCTCTATACCAGTTAGAGGAGGTGGTGATTAACACTGTCTCTATACCAGTTAGAGGAGGAGGTGATTAACACTGTCTCTATACCAGTTAGAGGAGGAGGTGGTGATTAACACTGTCTCTATACCAGGTAGAGGAGGTGGTGATTAACACTGTCTCTATACCAGTTAGAGTAGGTGGTGATTAACACTGTCTCTATACCAGTTAGAGGAGGAGGAGGTGGTTCACACTGTCTCTATACCAGTTAGAGGAGGAGGAGGTGATTAACACTGTCTCTATACCAGGTAGAGGAGGAGGAGGTTAACACTGTCTCTATACCAGTTAGAGGAGGTGGTGATTAACACTGTCTCTATACCAGTTAGAGGAGGTGGTGATTAACACTGTCTCTATACCAGTTAGAGGAGGAGGTGGTGATTAACACTGTCTCTATACCAGTTAGAGGAGGTGGTGATTAACACTGTCTCTATACCAGTTAGAGGAGGTGGTGATTAACACTGTCTCTATACCAGTTAGAGGAGGAGGAGGTGATTAACACTGTCTCTATACCAGGTAGAGGAGGAGGAGGTGATTAACAATGTCTCTATACCAGGTAGAGGAGGAGGTGGTGATTAACACTGTCTCTATACCAGTTAGAGGAGGTGGTGATTAACACTGTCTCTATACCAGTTAGAGGAGGTGGTGGTGATTAACACTGTCTCTATACCAGTTAGAGGAGGAGGTGGTTAACACTGTCTCTATACCAGTTAGAGGAGGTGGTTAACACTGTCTCTATACCAGTTAGAGGAGGAGGTGATTAACACTGTCTCTATACCAGGTAGAGGAGGAGGAGGTGGTTAACACTGTCTCTATACCAGTTAGAGGAGGTGGTGATTAACACTGTCTCTATACCAGTTAGAGGAGGTGGTGATTAACACTGTCTCTATACCAGTTAGAGGAGGTGGTTAACACTGTCTCTATACCAGTTAGAGGAGGAGGAGGAGGTGGTGATTAACACTGTCTCTATACCAGTTAGAGGAGGTGGTTAACACTGTCTCTATACCAGTTAGAGGAGGAGGTGGTTAACACTGTCTCTATACCAGGTAGAGGAGGAGGTGGTGATTAACACTGTCTCTATACCAGTTAGAGGAGGAGGTGATTAACACTGTCTCTATACCAGGTAGAGGAGGAGGAGGTGATTTACACTGTCTCTATACCAGTTAGAGGAGGTGGTGATTAACACTGTCTCTATACCAGTTAGAGGAGGTGGTGATTAACACTGTCTCTATACCAGTTAGAGGAGGAGGTGGTGATTAACACTGTCTCTATACCAGTTAGAGGAGGTGGTGATTAACACTGTCTCTATACCAGTTAGAGGAGGAGGTGGTGATTAACACTGTCTCTATACCAGTTAGAGGAGGTGGTGATTAACACTGTCTCTATACCAGTTAGAGGAGGAGGTGGTGATTAACACCGTCTCTATACCAGTTAGAGGAGGAGGTGGTGATTAACACTGTCTCTATACCAGTTAGAGGAGGTGGTGATTAACACTGTCTCTATACCAGTTAGAGGAGGAGGAGGTGATTAACACTGTCTCTATACCAGTTAGAGGAGGAGGTGGTGATTAACACTGTCTCTATACCAGTTAGAGGAGGTGGTGATTAACACTGTCTCTATACCAGTTAGAGGAGGAGGAGGTGGTGATTAACACTGTCTCTATACCAGTTAGAGGAGGAGGTGATTAACACTGTCTCTATACCAGTTAGAGGAGGAGGTGATTAACACTGTCTCTATACCAGTTAGAGGAGGTGGTGATTAACACTGTCTCTATACCAGGTAGAGGAGGTGGTGATTAACACTGTCTCTATACCAGTTAGAGGAGGTGGTGATTAACACTGTCTCTATACCAGGTAGAGGAGGAGGAGGTGATTAACACTGTCTCTATACCAGTTAGAGGAGGTGGTTAACACTGTCTCTATACCAGTTAGAGGAGGAGGTGGTTAACACTGTCTCTATACCAGTTAGAGGAGGAGGTGGTGATTAACACTGTCTCTATACCAGTTAGAGGAGGAGGTGATTAACACTGTCTCTATACCAGTTAGAGGAGGTGGTGATTAACACTGTCTCTATACCAGTTAGAGGAGGAGGTGATTAACACTGTCTCTATACCAGTTAGAGGAGGAGGTGGTGATTAACACTGTCTCTATACCAGGTAGAGGAGGTGGTGATTAACACTGTCTCTATACCAGTTAGAGTAGGTGGTGATTAACACTGTCTCTATACCAGTTAGAGGAGGAGGAGGTGGTTCACACTGTCTCTATACCAGTTAGAGGAGGAGGAGGTGATTAACACTGTCTCTATACCAGGTAGAGGAGGAGGAGGTTAACACTGTCTCTATACCAGTTAGAGGAGGTGGTGATTAACACTGTCTCTATACCAGTTAGAGGAGGTGGTGATTAACACTGTCTCTATACCAGTTAGAGGAGGAGGTGGTGATTAACACTGTCTCTATACCAGTTAGAGGAGGTGGTGATTAACACTGTCTCTATACCAGTTAGAGGAGGTGGTGATTAACACTGTCTCTATACCAGTTAGAGGAGGAGGAGGTGATTAACACTGTCTCTATACCAGGTAGAGGAGGAGGAGGTGATTAACAATGTCTCTATACCAGGTAGAGGAGGAGGTGGTGATTAACACTGTCTCTATACCAGTTAGAGGAGGTGGTGATTAACACTGTCTCTATACCAGTTAGAGGAGGTGGTGGTGATTAACACTGTCTCTATACCAGTTAGAGGAGGAGGTGGTTAATACTGTCTCTATAACAGTTAGAGGAGGTGGTTAACACTGTCTCTATACCAGTTAGAGGAGGAGGTGATTAACACTGTCTCTATACCAGGTAGAGGAGGAGGAGGTGGTTAACACTGTCTCTATACCAGTTAGAGGAGGTGGTGATTAACACTGTCTCTATACCAGTTAGAGGAGGTGGTGATTAACACTGTCTCTATACCAGTTAGAGGAGGTGGTTAACACTGTCTCTATACCAGTTAGAGGAGGAGGAGGAGGTGGTGATTAACACTGTCTCTATACCAGTTAGAGGAGGTGGTTAACACTGTCTCTATACCAGTTAGAGGAGGAGGTGGTTAACACTGTCTCTATACCAGGTAGAGGAGGAGGTGGTGATTAACACTGTCTCTATACCAGTTAGAGGAGGAGGTGATTAACACTGTCTCTATACCAGTTAGAGGAGGAGGTGGTGATTAACACTGTCTCTATACCAGTTAGAGGAGGTGGTGATTAACACTGTCTCTATACCAGGTAGAGGAGGAGGTGGTGATTAACACTGTCTCTATACCAGTTAGAGGAGGAGGTGATTAACACTGTCTCTATACCAGGTAGAGGAGGTGGTGATTAAAACTGTCTCTATACCAGTTAGAGGAGGAGGTGGTTAACACTGTCTCTATACCAGGTAGAGGAGGAGGTGATTAACACTGTCTCTATACCAGGTAGAGGAGGAGGAGGTGATTAACACTGTCTCTATACCAGGTAGAGGAGGTGGTGATTAACACTGTCTCTATACCAGTTAGAGGAGGAGGTGGTTAACACTGTCTCTATACCAGGTAGAGGAGGAGGTGATTAACACTGTCTCTATACCAGGTAGAGGAGGAGGAGGTGATTAACACTGTCTCTATACCAGGTAGAGGAGGTGGTGATTAACACTGTCTCTATACCAGTTAGAGTAGGAGGTGGTGATTAACACTGTCTCTATACCAGTTAGAGGAGGAGGAGGTGATTAACACTGTCTCTATACCAGTTAGAGGAGGAGGAGGTGATTAACACTGTCTCTATACCAGTTAGAGGAGGAGGAGGTGATTAACACTGTCTCTATACCAGTTAGAGGAGGAGGTGGTGATTAACACTGTCTCTCTACCAGTTAGAGGAGGTGGTTAACACTGTCTCTATACCAGTTAGAGGAGGAGGTGATTAACACTGTCTCTATACCAGTTAGAGGAGGAGGAGGTGTTTAACACTGTCTCTATACCAGGTAGAGGAGGAGGAGGTGATTAACAATGTCTCTATACCAGGTAGAGGAGGAGGTGGTGATTAACACTGTCTCTATACCAGTTAGAGGAGGTGGTGATTAACACTGTCTCTATACCAGTTAGAGGAGGTGGTGGTGATTAACACTGTCTCTATACCAGTTAGAGGAGGAGGTGGTTAACACTGTCTCTATACCAGTTAGAGGAGGTGGTTAACACTGTCTCTATACCAGTTAGAGGAGGAGGTGATTAACACTGTCTCTATACCAGTTAGAGGAGGTGGTGATTAACACTGTCTCTATACCAGTTAGAGGAGGTGGTTAACACTGTCTCTATACCAGTTAGAGGAGGAGGAGGAGGTGGTGATTAACACTGTCTCTATAACAGTTAGAGGAGGTGGTTAACACTGTCTCTATACCAGTTAGAGGAGGAGGTGGTTAACACTGTCTCTATACCAGTTAGAGGAGGAGGTGGTGATTAACACTGTCTCTATACCAGTTAGAGGAGGTGGTGATTAACACTGTCTCTATACCAGGTAGAGGAGGAGGTGGTGATTAACACTGTCTCTATACCAGTTAGAGGAGGAGGTGATTAACAGTGTCTCTATACCAGTTAGAGGAGTAGGTGGTTAACACTGTCTCTATACCAGGTAGAGGAGGAGGTGATTAACACTGTCTCTATACCAGGTAGAGGAGGAGGAGGTGATTAACACTGTCTCTATACCAGGTAGAGGAGGTGGTGATTAACACTGTCTCTATACCAGTTAGAGTAGGAGGTGGTGATTAACACTGTCTCTATACCAGTTAGAGGAGGAGGAGGTGATTAACACTGTCTCTATACCAGTTAGAGGAGGAGGAGGTGATTACCACTGTCTCTATACCAGTTAGAGGAGGAGGAGGTGATTAACACTGTCTCTATACCAGTTAGAGGAGGAGGTGGTGATTAACACTGTCTCTCTACCAGTTAGAGGAGGTGGTTAACACTGTCTCTATACCAGTTAGAGGAGGAGGTGGTTAACACTGTCTCTATACCAGTTAGAGGAGGTGGTGATTAACACTGTCTCTATACCAGTTAGAGGAGGAGGTGGTTAACACTGTCTCTATACCAGTTAGAGGGGGAGGTGGTTAACACTGTCTCTATACCAGGTAGAGGAGGTGGTGATTAACACTGTCTCTATACCAGTTAGAGGAGGAGGAGGTGATTAACACTGTCTCTATACCAGTTAGAGGAGGAGGAGGTGGTTAACACTGTCTCTATACCAGTTAGAGGAGGAGGTGGTTAACACTGTCTCTATACCAGTTAGAGGAGGAGGAGGTGATTAACACTGTCTCTATACCAGGTAGAGGAGGAGGAGGTTAACACTGTCTCTATACCAGTTAGAGGAGGTGGTGATTAACACTGTCTCTATACCAGTTAGAGGAGGTGGTGATTAACACTGTCTCTATACCAGTTAGAGGAGGAGGTGGTGATTAACACTGTCTCTATACCAGTTAGAGGAGGTGGTGATTAACACTGTCTCTATACCAGTTAGAGGAGGTGGTGATTAACACTGTCTCTATACCAGTTAGAGGAGGAGGAGGTGATTAACACTGTCTCTATACCAGGTAGAGGAGGAGGAGGTGATTAACAATGTCTCTATACCAGGTAGAGGAGGAGGTGGTGATTAACACTGTCTCTATACCAGTTAGAGGAGGTGGTGATTAACACTGTCTCTATACCAGTTAGAGGAGGTGGTGGTGATTAACACTGTCTCTATACCAGTTAGAGGAGGAGGTGGTTAACACTGTCTCTATACCAGTTAGAGGAGGTGGTTAACACTGTCTCTATACCAGTTAGAGGAGGAGGTGATTAACACTGTCTCTATACCAGGTAGAGGAGGAGGAGGTGGTTAACACTGTCTCTATACCAGTTAGAGGAGGTGGTGATTAACACTGTCTCTATACCAGTTAGAGGAGGTGGTGATTAACACTGTCTCTATACCAGTTAGAGGAGGTGGTTAACACTGTCTCTATACCAGTTAGAGGAGGAGGAGGAGGTGGTGATTAACACTGTCTCTATACCAGTTAGAGGAGGTGGTTAACACTGTCTCTATACCAGTTAGAGGAGGAGGTGGTTAACACTGTCTCTATACCAGGTAGAGGAGGAGGAGGTGATTAACACTGTCTCTATACCAGTTAGAGGAGGTGGTGATTAACACTGTCTCTATACCAGTTAGAGGAGGAGGTGGTGATTAACACTGTCTCTATACCAGTTAGAGGAGGTGGTGATTAACACTGTCTCTATACCAGGTAGAGGAGGAGGTGGTGATTAACACTGTCTCTATACCAGTTAGAGGAGGAGGTGATCAACACTGTCTCTATACCAGGTAGAGGAGGTGGTGATTAACACTGTCTCTATACCAGTTAGAGGAGGAGGTGGTTAACACTGTCTCTATACCAGTTAGAGGAGGAGGTGATTAACACTGTCTCTATACCAGGTAGAGGAGGAGGTGATTAACACTGTCTCTATACCAGGTAGAGGAGGTGGTGATTAACACTGTCTCTATACCAGTTAGAGGAGGAGGTGGTGATTAACACTGTCTCTATACCAGTTAGAGGAGGAGGAGGTGATTAACACTGTCTCCATACCAGTTAGAGGAGGAGGAGGTGATTAACACTGTCTCTATACCAGTTAGAGGAGGAGGAGGTGATTAACACTGTCTCTATACCAGTTAGAGGAGGAGGTGGTGATTAACACTGTCTCTCTACCAGTTAGAGGAGGTGGTTAACACTGTCTCTATACCAGTTAGAGGAGGTGGTGATTAACACTGTCTCTATACCAGTTAGAGGAGGTGGTGATTAACACTGTCTCTATACCAGTTAGAGGAGGTGGTTAACACTGTCTCTATACCAGTTAGAGGAGGAGGAGGAGGTGGTGATTAACACTGTCTCTATACCAGTTAGAGGAGGTGGTTAACACTGTCTCTATACCAGTTAGAGGAGTAGGTGGTTAACACTGTCTCTATACCAGGTAGAGGAGGAGGTGGTGATTAACACTGTCTCTATACCAGTTAGAGGAGGAGGTGATTAACACTGTCTCTATACCAGGTAGAGGAGGAGGTGATTAACACTGTCTCTATACCAGGTAGAGGAGGTGGTGATTAACACTGTCTCTATACCAGTTAGAGGAGGAGGTGGTGATTAACACTGTCTCTATACCAGTTAGAGGAGGAGGAGGTGATTAACACTGTCTCCATACCAGTTAGAGGAGGAGGAGGTGATTAACACTGTCTCTATACCAGTTAGAGGAGGAGGAGGTGATTAACACTGTCTCTATACCAGTTAGAGGAGGAGGTGGTGATTAACACTGTCTCTCTACCAGTTAGAGGAGGTGGTTAACACTGTCTCTATACCAGTTAGAGGAGGTGGTGATTAACACTGTCTCTATACCAGTTAGAGGAGGTGGTGATTAACACTGTCTCTATACCAGTTAGAGGAGGTGGTTAACACTGTCTCTATACCAGTTAGAGGAGGAGGAGGAGGTGGTGATTAACACTGTCTCTATACCAGTTAGAGGAGGTGGTTAACACTGTCTCTATACCAGTTAGAGGAGTAGGTGGTTAACACTGTCTCTATACCAGGTAGAGGAGGAGGTGGTGATTAACACTGTCTCTATACCAGTTAGAGGAGGAGGTGATTAACACTGTCTCTATACCAGGTAGAGGAGGAGGAGGTGATTAACACTGTCTCTATACCAGTTAGAGGAGGTGGTGATTAACACTGTCTCTATACCAGTTAGAGGAGGAGGTGGTGATTAACACTGTCTCTATACCAGTTAGAGGAGGTGGTGATTAACACTGTCTCTATACCAGGTAGAGGAGGAGGTGGTGATTAACACTGTCTCTATACCAGGTAGAGGAGGTGGTGATTAACACTGTCTCTATACCAGGTAGAGGAGGAGGTGAAGACAGCTCAGAGAGACCTTCACATCATGAATGAGTGAGCTGCAGTGCTGAGTTGGGTCATGTTTATTAACCGGGTCATGTTTATTAGCTGGGTCATGTTTATTAGGTGGGTCATGTTCATTAGCTGGGTCATGTTTATTAGGTGGGTCATGTTAATTAGCTGGGTCATGTTTATTAGGTGGGTCATGTTCAATAGGTGGGCCATGCTCATTAGGTTACAGGGAATAATTAAGGGTTAATGGAGTCGGAGGCTAAGTGCCAAATGCCACTCTATTCCCTATTTAGCGAACTACCTTTGGACGGGGCACGTTGCGGGCATAGGGAATAGGGTGCCATTTAAGTCCCATGCTGAGAGACCAGATCGAGACATAATGAAGCCGAGGATCCTCTCTCTCTCTCTCTCTCTCTCTGTTGTCTCTGGCCTACAAGTGTTAATTATCTCATAAATTAAATCAATCAATTAATCACAGTAAATTACAGTTGTAGCTAGAACTGCAAAGGGATTGTGGACTGAATACCAAGTTAAAACCAGAGGACAGATCACTGCAGTAAATTAATTTATTCATTAGTCACACCACTACTTTTAGTCTGACAAATAAAGCTTACTTGGCCAAGTGCTAGTGTCACCACCGTCGTTTAAATAATCGGACCAAGGCGCAGCGTGAGTAGAGTTTCACATATTTATTACAGTGAAACTTCAAAACAACAAAGAATTAACAAAAGTGCAGTACATAGGCACTCATACAAACAATATCCCACATCACAGGTGGGAAAAGGGACACTAAGTATGATCCCCAATTAGAGGCAACAATCGTCAGCTGCCTCCAATTGGGAACCATACCCACACACCAACATAGAACTATAATAACTAGAAAAAAACCTGGTCACGCTCTGACCTATTACACCATGGAGAACCCCCAGGGCGTGACAGCTAGTCTCTTCTGACTGCCTCTAGCCAAGCGCTAGTCTCTTCTGACAGCCTCTAGCCAAGCGCTAGTCTGTTCTGACAGCCTCTAGCCAAGCGCAAGTCTCATTTGACAGCCTCTAGCCAAGCACTAGTCTCTTCTGACAGCCTCTAGCCAAGCGCTAGTCTCTTCTGACAGCCTCTAGCCACGTGCTGGTCTCTTCTGACAACCTCTAGCCAAGCGCTAGTCTCTTCTGACAGCCTCTAGCCAAGCGCTAGTCTCTTCTGACAGCCTCTAGCCACGTGCTGGTCTCTTCTGATAGTCTAGCCAAGCATCTCATCTGACAACCCTAGCTTGGCACATCTAGCCACTGGGATTTTTGCACATTCTTCAAGGCAAAACTGCTCCAGCTCCTTCAAGTTGGAAGGGTTCCGCTGGTGTACAGCAATCTTTAAGTAATACCACAGATTCTCAATTGGATTGAGGTCTGGGCATTGACAAGGCCATTTCAAGAGATTTAAATGTTTTCTGTTAAACCACTCGAGTGTTGCTTTAGCAGCATGCTTAGGGTCATTGTCCTGCTGGAAGGTGAACCTCCGTCCCAGGCTCAAATCTCTGGAAGACTGACACAGGTTTCCCTCAATAATTTCCCTGTATTTAGCACCATCTATCATTCCTTAAATTCTGACCAGTTTCCCAGTACCTGCCTATGAAAAACATCCCCACAGCATGATGCTGCCACCACCATGCTTCACTGTGGTGGCAGCATCACAGATGGTGACCTCGGGGTGATGAGAGGTGTTGGGTTTGCGCTAGATATAGCATTTTCCTTGATGGCCAAAAAGCTCAATTTTAGTCTCATCTGACCAGAGTACCTTCTTCCATATATTTGGGGAGTTGCCCACACGCCTTTTGGCGAACACCAAACGTGTTTGCTTATTTTGTTCTTTAAGGAACGACTTTCTTATGGCCACTCTTCCGTAAAGACCAGCTCTGTGGAGTGTACGGCTTAAAGTGGTCCTATGGACAGATACTCCAGTCTCCTCTGTGGAGCTTTACAGCTTTTTCAGTGTTATGTTTGATCTCTTTGCTGCCTCTCTGATTTTTGTTGCCTGGTCCGTGAGTTTTGGTGGGTGGCCCTCTCTCGACAGGTTTGTTGTGGTGCCATATTCTTTTAAAAAATTTACAGTGGATTTAATGGTGCTCCATGGGATGTTCAAAGTTTCAGATATTTTTTTATAACTCACCCTGATCTGTACTTCTCCACAACTTTGTCCCTGACCTGTTTGGAGAGCTCCTTGGTCTTCATGGTGCTGCTTGCTTGGTGGTGCCCCTTGCTTAGTGGTGTTGCAGACTCTGGGGCCTTTCAGAACAGGTGTATATATACTGAGATCATGTGACACTTAGATTTTACACAGGTTTATTTTATTTAACTAATTATGTGACTTCTGAAGGTACTTGGTTGCACCTGATCTTATTTAGGGGCTTCATAGCAAAGGGGGTGAATACATATGCACTTTTATTTATTTTTTCATTTC
Organism: Oncorhynchus kisutch; assembly: GCF_002021735.2. NCBI lineage: Eukaryota > Metazoa > Chordata > Actinopteri > Salmoniformes > Salmonidae > Oncorhynchus > Oncorhynchus kisutch. The sequence goes on from NC_034186.2 coordinate 1,636,024, forward strand.
ACTTCACCAATATAGACTATATTTGTATGTCCATTACATGAAATTCAAATAAAAATCTATTAAAATGACAGGTTGTAATGCAACAAAATAGGAAAAACACCAAGGGGGACAAATACATTTGCAAGGCACTTTAGGACTAATTGGCTTATAGAGAGCAGAGAGAATGCTTGGAGCAAGTGATTGGTTAATTTACAGTCACATGACATATCAAATGTTTTTTGTCAAATGCGCCGAATACAACAAGTGAAGACCTTACTGTGAAATGCTTACTTACAAGCCCTTTACCAACAGTGCAGTTCAAGAGTTAAGAAAATATTCATATTTAATCTGTTCACCAACAACGACGAGACAGCCTAGAAGGTCAGAGAACTGGCAGTGTGGTGCCAGGATAACAACCTCTCCCTCAATGTGAGCAAGACAAAGGAGCTGATCGTGGACTACATGAAAAGGAGGGCCGAACAGGTCCCCATTAACATCAATCAAGCTGTAGTGGAGCGGGTCGAGAGTTTCAAGTTCCTTGGCGTCCACATAACCAACAAACTATCATGGTCCAAACACACCAAGACAGTCGTGAAGAGGGCACAACAAAACCTTTTCCCCCTTTGGAGAAAAGATTTGGCATGGGTCCCCATATCCTCAAAATGTTCTACAGCTGCACCATCGAGAGCATCCTGACCAGTCACCGCCTGGTATGGCAACTGTTCAACATCTAACCATAAGGCGTTACAGAGGGTAATGTGTACGGCCCAGTACATCACTGGGGCCAAGCTTCCTGCAATCCAGTACCTATATAATAGGCGGTGTCAAAAGAGAGCCCATAAAATTGTCAGAGACTCCAATCACCCAAGTCATAGACTGTTTTCTCTGCTACCGCAGGTCAAGCGGTACCAGAGCGCCAAGTCTAGGTCCAAGAGGCTCCTTAACAGCTTCTACCCCCAAGCCATAAGACTGCTGAATAATTAATCAAATGGCCGCCGGGCTATTACATCGACCCCCCTCCATTTGTTTTGTACACTGCTGTTACTTGCTGTTAATTATCTATGCATAATCACTTTATCCCAACCTACGTGTACAAATTACCTCGACTAACCTGTACCCCCGCACATTGACTCGGTTCCGGTACCCCGTGTATATAGCTTCGTTATTGTTATGTCATTTTATTGTGTTAGTTTTTATATTTTACTTCAGTTTATTTAGTTCATATTTTCTTAACTCTATTTCTTGAACTGCATTGTTGGTTAAGGGCTTGTAAGTAAGTCGGCGCATGTGAAAAATAACATTTTGATTTGAAGAACACACAGACACACAAACACATCACCACATTCACCTCCAGACCAAGCTCAACCACCATGTCTTTGTCCCAAATAGCATCCTATTCACTATTCACAGAGTAGTGCACTAAATAGGGAAAAAAGCCACTTGGGGCACAGCCCTAGTTGATGCCAGAAGGATCGGGAACTCCAAATGCACTACATGAATCTCTACATGCCACCAGTTCAACATCATCATGTCTGTTAGCTGCTTCATTCATTAGACTGCTGGCCAACAGCGTATATGACTTTCTGAAGACACGACGAGAATTGCTTGAACGAGCTCACATTTGAGACACATGAAAACCAGTGTAATTTTTTTAAATGGTTAAATAATTGAACAGTGCATCAGAGGTACTTTGCTACTGTGATTCCTGAAATGCCGAGTCTGTTGATGGAGTATTTTTTAAATCTGAAATTATACTTTTGTTACATTGTTCGCTAGCCTAGCTGGTTAGCTAGCTCTCAGTCTCATTGACCACCAAATGTTGCTAATACTAGCTAGCCACTTAAGACAACTTGCTTTAAACATCAGGACACAATTTGAGAGCACTAGTTAGCTCCAAAAGTGGTTAGAAGCTCTGACTGCATGCTGACAGTGCATTCAAAGCCATCGAGAGGCTAACTACACTACAAACATAAGTTTACCAGCTTCTCGTGAAGCAATTTCAATGGCAGTGCACCACAACATACCTGAGAGTTTCCTGATTAGCTAGTCTGTGTTTAATTTAATTCTGTGTTAAAAACACAGTTTGAGATCAATATGAGGGGATTTGGCCAGTGGTTCGTTGGGGGAAATGTTGTCCAAGGTTGTAACAGTACTACATCCCAGAGAAATAGAAGTGAATGTAAGTAACTCAATCTATGTTCCTGTAGCTGTTAGCTCCGAGGGTGTCAGCAATAATCATATGCACATAGAATTGAATTCCACTGTTTCTACTAAAACTGTCTGCCTTAGGAAGAAGCCCACTGTGGACAGCCCACTCAGTACCATTGACTCAAATGTAAATGTCCCTGACATGTCTACCTGTGATCAGCCTCTCAGAATAGCACAACACCCAGAAAATAACTTAAAATAGCCCATATTAACACGTGCTGTAGCAGTATAACAGCTAGAGGTTTCATCTACCCCACCTAAAGCCTATGCTTCCAGTTATGGACTGGCACCCACCAAGAAACTCACTGTTAGAACTGACAAATTCCCCATGGAGAGATGATGAATTGAAAGATTGCATGACTGAGAGGGATGAGGCAAAGGGAATAACAAATAAGTCTGACAACACAGGAGACCTGCAAACATACTGTAAATTGAGAAATCATGTGACTAAACTGACAACAAACGCTGAACCTTCATATTCATGTAAAACAGACCAAATAATGAAAGACAAGCGCTGTAGTTTTCTGTTCCACAAAGTAGATGTGAAAGAGGTCATTTTTTAAATATATATAAATAAGAACAAGCCACCTGGTACTGACAACCTGGATGGTAAATTACCGAGGTTGGTAGCAGAATACATTGCGTCTCCTGTTTTCCACATCTTTAATCTAAGCCTAGAAGATGGAGGGTGCCCTCAGGCCTGGAGGGTGTCAAAGGTAAATCTGCTGTCCAAAAATAGCAGAGCACCCCTTTAATGGTTCAAACAGCCGACCAAACAGAGCAGCCCTTTAATGGTTCAAACAGACAACCAATCAGAGCAGCCCTTTAATGGTTCAAACAGCCGACCAATAAGAGCACCCCTTTAATGGTTCAAACAGCCGACCAATCAGAGCAGCCCTTTAATGGTTCAAACAGCCGACCAATCAGAGCACCCCTTTAATGGTTCAAACAGCCGACCAATCAGCCTGTTACCGGTGATAAACCAACTGTTGGAAAAATTAGTGTTTGACCAAATAAAATGTTATTTTACAGAAAACATATTAACAACAGACTTTCTGCATGCTTATAGGGAAGGGAACTCAACATGCTCGGCACTGACACAAATGCCTAATGATTGGCTGAAAGAAATTGATAGTAAGAAGATTGTGGGAGCTGTTCTGTTAAACTTCCGTGCAGCTTTTGATGTCATGGATCAAAACCTATTGCTGAAAAAAATAGGTGTTATGGATTTCCAACCTCTGCCTTATCCAACCTCTTACCTATCTTTTTTCTTTTTTGAATTTTACCCCCCAATTTTGTGGTATCCAATTGTTAGTATTTACTATCTTGTCTCATCACTACAACTCCCGTACGGCTCGGGAGAGACGAAGGTCGAGAGCCATGCGTCCTCCGAAACACAACCCATCCAAGCCGCACTGCTTCTTAACACAGCACACATCCAACCCGGAAGCCAGCCGCACCAATGTGTCAGAGGAAATGTGCCGGGCACAGTGCACTCAGCATGCACTGTGCCCGGCCCGCCACAGGAGTCGCTAGTGCACGATGAGACAAGGATATCCCTACCGGCCAAACCCTCCCTAACCTGGACAACACTAGGCCAATTGTGCATCGCCCCACGGACCTCCCAGTCGCGGCCGGCTGCGACAGAGCCTGGGCTCGAACCCAGAGTCTCTGGTGGCACAGCTAGCACTGCGATGTAGTGCCTTAGACCACTGCGCCACCCGGGAGGCATGAGAGTTACTTTTCTAATAGAACACAGAGCGTTTTCTTTAATGGAAGCCTCTCTAATGCAAATTGTGTTGAATGTGGCGTACCGCAGGGAAGCCGGCTTGGAACATTATTGTTTTGTTTTTACTAATGACCTTCCACAGAACCTGACCTTCACAGCATTGGGACAGAGGTACAGACTCACAGGAGAAGCATCACGTGTGTGGTGTGTGGTGTGTGGTGTGTGCGTGTGTGTGTGTGTGTGATAATAGCAGATCCGTAATGCCAGACGTGTTTACTGAGGAGTCTTATTAACTTACAGCTTCCAAACTTAAGAGGACAGGCGTGGGCATCCATGGGGAAGTCCTCTAACTGCATGGGGCATTCTGCTGAGATGGTTAACCTGGAGAGACATCAGAGATTACAAATTATATTGTGATCGTGATTCATTACAATTATTAACCTTTCTGGCGCAGGGTTTCTGCTAGCGACCCACCACGACAACATGATGAAGTGAGGTGAAATTGCAGAGCGCCAAATTCAAAATACAGAAATAGTCATAATAAACATAACAAGTGTTATACATCGTTTAAAGATTAACTTCTTGTTTGTCAGATTTCAAAAACGCTTTACGGCGAAAGCTTATCTGAGGACAGCGTCCCGCATACAAAACCATGAAAAACATTTTCCAACCAAACAGATGCATCACGAAAGTCAGAAATAGCTATAAAATAAATCGCTTACCTTTGAAGAGCTTCATCTTTCCGCAATCCCAAAGGTCTCAGTTACACAATGAATGGTTGTTTGTTCGATAAAGTCCTTCTTTATATCCCAAAATTGTCCGTTTTTTTTGGCGCATTTGAGTCAGAAACACACGGGTTCCAACTCGCACAACATGCTGACAAAGGATCTAATAAGTTATCTGTAAACTTGGTCCAAACAATTCAAACAACATTTCTAATCCAACCTCAGGTGCCCTAAAATGTAAATAATCAATTAAATTTAAGACGGAATAAACTGTTTCCAATATCGGAGAAAACAACACGGAGAGTGCTCTCATTCACCAAAAGACTAGATTCCACCTGAATGACACTTAGAAAGAATACGACTACTCATTTTTCAACAAAAACAAACATAGAACCATTTCTAAAGACTGTTGACATCTAGTGGAAGCCATAGGAACTGCAATCTGGGTCCTAATAATTCCGCTTCTCCATAGAAAATAATTGGAAAATCCAATGACCTCAACAACAAAAAAATCCTGGATGGATTGTCCTCAGGGTTTCGCTTGCCAAATCAGGTCTGTTATACTCACAGATATTATTTTAACAGTTTCAGAAACTTCAGAGGGTTTTCTATCCAATACTACCATGCATATGCATATCCTAGCTTCCGGGCCTGAGTGACAGGCAGTTTACTTTGGGCACCTCAGTCACCCAAACTTCCGAATACTGCCCTCTAAGAAGTTCTAATTAATCAGTTGCTCAACTCCATTTCACCAATGATTCCATTACTACTATGTTACTACAAAACCAGAAGAGCAATTTATGCTTTGACATGATTAACCTAGAGACAACATCATGATTATTTTACAATACCTCATCATCATCATCGTCATCACTATTACATTTTTTATGATAACATTCATCCATTTAGATCACAATGTGTGATATTATATAGAAACAGGAACAAAATCCTGCATTATTTGCTATAACAAGAGGTCAAAACATTTACATCATGGAGACTTCTTGAGTCTTCTGTTAATAAGAATATTTAGAGATAACAAAGAGACGTTTATTGCCCGAGAAGCTTGTGCCCTTTAACACTACAAACCAAATATAGGGCTCTTTAACACTATAACGACTCCACAAGTGGTCTCCTGATGTAGTTTAAGTGTTGTTGTGGACTTACAACATCCAATATTAGTTGGTTTCTATTTTTTTTAAGTGTGATTTTGAGAGCAAAAACATGAAAACAAATGGGTTGGCGGGTTGGCGCCCCCCTTTGGGTTGTGCCGTGGCGGAGATCTTTGTGGGCTATACTCGGCCTTGTCTCAGGATGGTTGGTGGTTGAAGATATCCCTCTAGTGGTGTGGGGGCTGTGCTTTGGCAAAGTGGGAGGGGTTATATCCTTCCTGTTTGGCCCTGTCCGGGGGTGTCCTCGGATGGGGCCACAGTGTCTCCTGACCCCTCCTGTCTCGTCCTCCAGTATTTATGCTGCAGTAGTTTATGTGTCGGGGGGCTAGGGTCAGTTTGTTATATCTGGAGTACTTTTCCTGTCCTATTCGGTGTCCTGTGTGAATTTAAGTATGCCATCTCTAATTATCTCTTTCTCTCTTTCTTTCTCTCTCTCAGAGGACCTGAGCCCTAGGACCATGCCTCAGGACTACCTGACATGATGACTCCTTGCTGTCCCCAGTCCACCTGGCAGTGCTGCTGCTCCAGTTTCAACTGTTCTGCCTGTGATTATTATTATTTGACCGTGCTGTTCATTTATGAACATTTGAACATCTTGGCCATGTTCTGTTATAATCTCCACACGGCACAGCCAGAAGAGGACTGGCCACCCCTCATAGCCTGGTTCCTCTCTAGGTTTCTTCCTAGGTTTTGGCCTTTCTAGGGAGTTTTTCCTAGCCACCATGCTTATACACCTGCATTGCTTGCTGTTTGGGGATTTAGGCTGGGTTTCTGTACAGCACTTTGAGATATCAGCTGATGTATGAAGGGCTATATAAATAAATGTGATTTAATTTGATTTGAAATGGGAAAAACTGAAAACTGGAAAAAACACATTTTAGCTAAAATACAGCTCTTCTCTCATTTCTCTCTCTCCCTCTTTATCCCTGTCTATCTCTGTCATTTGCTCACTCAATAAATCAGAGGTGGATTTGAGTTGGAATGCCATGTGATCTCATGGGAACAGCATTCCAAGAGTGATGTGTTTGTCCAGCTGTATCAAAACAGCGTAACAGTATCCCATCTGAAAACTGTGATCCTAGACTGCCATCTACTGGAGATAGTTCATCATCATCATCACCTGGCTTTCCAAAAGCGGTCCAATAAGATTAGCATCAGCATTATTCAGTCTACCAGCTCCTACATCCGATGGTATATACAGGTATTTCTCTGTTCATAATGTGGTACAATCAAATACAACAATGTTCCCCAGCCCATATATGAACATTTAGTTCCAATAAATCTTCAAATGTAATCGGACATCGATCATTTGTGGTTTTAATCTAAGTTCCTTTCGTAAAACTTTGGAGTAAGAATCCCCACAGGAAATGTGCAGTAGAGGAGAGGACACACGTCTGGTAAATGAAGTATTTGCTCAGATATTGAACCGACGCATTGATTGGTTCTTTCAAACGTATTTATTTTTCCTTGGGGGGGGGGGGGGGGGTTGAGACCTCGTTGTTTTTGGATTGGAAAATTCTACCGTTGAAAACGGAAGGGAGCGGGGGCTCAGGAGGTGTGAGGCTGCGGGGGCTCAGGAGGTGTGAGGCTGCGGGGGCTCAGGAGGTGTGAGGCTGCGGGGGCTCAGGAGGTGTGAGGTTGCGGGGGCTCAGGAGGTGTGAGGCTGTGCTTGTGGGTGTTTGAGTTTGAGTGAGAAAGGCATAGAGGAGAAACAACCAGTAAAAGCACAGTGCCCTTCATTATCAATACACATCAAAACATTCTTTCCAGAATCTAGGTGTTTGCCAGACTAATAAATAAGAGCACACCTCCTCAATCTATTGTCCTACACCTCCCTCTAGTGGACTACACAGGAACTACACCTCTGGTGGTCTACACAGGAACTACACCTCCCTCTGGTGGGCTACACAGGAACTACACCTCTGGTGGTCTACACAGGAACTACACCTCCCTCTGGTGGACTACACAGGAACTACACCTCCCTCTGGTGGGCTACACAGGAACTACACCTCTGGTGGACTACACAGGAACTACACCTCCCTCTGGTGGGCTACACAGGAACTACACCTCTGGTGGTCTACACAGGAACTACACCTCCCTCTGGTGGACTACACAGGAACTACACCTCCCTCTGGTGGGCTACACAGGAACTACACCTCTGGTGGACTACACAGGAACTACACCTCCAACTGGTGGGCTACACAGGAACTACACCTCTGGTGGACTACACAGGAACTACACCTCCCTCTGGTGGACTACACAGGAACTACACCTCCCTCTGGTGGGCTACACAGGAACTACACCTCTGGTGGACTACACAGGAACTACACCTCTGGTGGGCTACACAGGAACTACACCTCTGGTGGACTACACAGGAACTACACCTCTGGTGGGCTACACAGGAACAACACCTCTCTCTGGTGGGCTACACAGGAACAACACCTCCCTCTGGTGGGCTACACAGGAACAACACCTCCCTCTGGTGGGCTACACAGGAACTACACCTCCCTCTGGTGGACTACACAGGAACTACACCTCTGGTGGGCTACACAGGAACTACACCTCTGGTGGGCTACACAGGAACAACACCTCCCTCTGGTGGACTACAGAGGAACAACACCTCCCTCTGGTGGGCTACACAGGAACTACACCTCTGGTGGACTACACAGGAACTACACCTCTGGTGGGCTACACAGGAACTACACCTCCCTCTGGTGGACTACACAGGAACTACACCTCCCTCTGGTGGACTACACAGGAACTACACCTCCCTCTGGTGGACTACACAGGAACTACACCTCCCTCTGGTGGACTACACAAGAACATAACTACTGGAAGAATGTATCTTATGATGTAAAAAGACACAGAACACTGGTAAGGCAAAACAATGGACAGGCTATTCCAAGTGATTTGAGTGGGTGCAGAGTTGCATGATACCCAACCACAGAAATATTGCTGTTTTCAGAAAATAGGCATTGTCACTCACTGATTAGTCTTTCAATAATTAAACACGTCAATGATTCCCTCTTAGGAATGTCTCTGAAGCAAAACTTAGGGCTCTATTTTAAGAAACCTAACGCAATGGGTGCTATAGGTTCAGGGATGTGTCAGAAATATTTTTGCTATTTTCACAACCAGAATTATAGGCGCAGTAGCTGGAAGTGGAGCGAAAGGGCTGGGGTTTGATGAATAAACAAGTTGGAGGTGTGTCAAGGCTTGACCCCTCACTGGCCAATCAGAACGTGCTCCATGACTAAATATGTGGTCGTTTCAAGTTGTGTATTTACGGTCTTTTATGTATTTCATTGTCATCAACTCCAATTTGATTGTTAGTCAGTTAAAGGCTAGTTTGTTAAATAGCCTGCAGAAAACAAAATAATCAAATGTAGGCCTATCCCATCTTTGCTAAACATGTTGAACATATCCACATTGTATTAATTAAAAGCATGGCTTCAATAAGGGAATATATTGTTTAACATTCACACTGCTATAGGGGCTAGGCCTACTGTAGGAGCATCTTGCGAATGCAATTCAGGAAATGGGGTGACGATGGGTGGTGATAGAACTAAAGAGAGGGATGGAAGGATGAAGAATGGAAGAGTATTCCTTTTTCCTAGCCACCGTGCTTCTACACCTGCATTGCTTGCTGTTTGGGGGTTTCTGTACAGCACTTTGAGATATCAGCTGATGTACGAAGGGCTATATAAATACATTTGATTTGATTTGATTTGATGTCTGAGCCATGTTTAATCAGAAAGTATTCAGACCTCTTGACTTTTTCCACATTTTGTACATTTACAGCAATTTTCTAAAATGGATTCAGTTAATGTGTTTCCTCGTCAATCTAAACACAATGACAAAGTAAAAACAGGTTATAGAAATGTTTGCAAATGTATATATATATATTTTTTTTTATTTATTTAAATACCTTATTTAAATAAGTATTCAGACAAGTATTTGCTATGAGACTCGAAATTGAGCTCAGGTGCATCTTGTTTCCATTGATCATCCTTGAGATGTTTTTACAACTTGATTGGAGTCCACCTGGTGGTAAATTCACCAATTCACCTGTCTATATAAGGTCCCACATTTGACAGTGCATGTCAGAGCAAAAATCAAACCATGAGGTCGAAGGAATTGTCCGGTAGATCTCTGATACAGGATTGTGTCGAGGCACAGATCTGGGGAAGGGTATCAAAACATTTCTGCAGCATTGAAGGTCCCCAAGTACACAGTGGCCACCATCACTCTTAAATGGAAATAGTTTGGAACCACCAAGACTCTTCCTAGAGCTGGCCGCCCGGGCAAACGGAGCAATCGGGGGTGAAGGGCCTTGGTGAGGAAGATGAACCTGGTGGTCATTCGGACAGAGCTCCAAAGTTCTTCTGTGGATATGGGAGAAACTTCCAGAAGAACAACCATCTCTGCAGCACTAAACCAATCTGGTCTTTATTGTAGTGGCCAGACAGAAGCCACTCTTCAGTAAAAGGCACACGACAGCCAGCTTGGAGTTTGCTAAAAGGCATCTAAAAACTCTCAGACCATGACAAACCAGACTCTCTGGTCTGATGAAACCAAGATTGAACTCTTTGGCCTGAATGCCAAGTGTCACGTCTGGAGGAAACCTGTCACCATCCCTACGGTGAACCATGGTGGTGGCAGCATCATGCTGTGGGGATGTTTTTCAGAGGCAGGGACTGGAAGACTAGTCAGGAAAGATCTTTACAGGGAAAGATGAATGGCGCAAAGTACAGAGAGATACTTGATGAAAACCTGCTCCAGAGCGCTCAGGACCTTAGACTGGGTGAAGGTTCACCTTCTAACAGGACACCGACCCTAAGCACACAGCCAATGAGGAGTGGCTTCGGGACAAGTCTTTGAATGTCCTTGAGTGGCCCAGCCAGAGACCAGATTTGAACCCGATCTAACATCTCTGGAGAGACCTGAAAATAGCTGTGCAGTAACGCTCCCCATCCAACCTGACAGAGCTTGAGAGGATCTGCAGAGAAGAATGGGAGAAACTCCCCCAATACAGGTGTGCCAAGCTTGTAGCATTATACCCAAGAAGACGCAAGGCTGTAATCACTGCCAAAGGTGCAACAACAAAGTACTGAGTAAAGGGTCTGAATACTTATGTAAATGTGATATTTCAGTTTAAAAAATAAATTCAAAAATTCAAAAAATCTATTTTTGCTTCGTCATTATGTGTTATTATTACATTATGGGTTATTGTGTGTAGATTGATGAGCAATTTTTTTTAAATGTATTCTAGAAAAAGTCTGTAACGTAACAAAATGTGGAAAAACTCAAGAGAGCTGAATAGTTTCTGGATCCACTGTACCTTTTTTAAAAACATTTTTCATTTAACCTTAATTTAACTAGGCAAGTCAGTTAAGAACACATTCTTATTTTCAATCACAGCCTAGGAATAGTGGGATAACTGCCTTGTTCAGGGGAACAGTGGGTAAACTGCCTTGTTCAGGGGAACAGTGGGTTAACTGCCTTGTTCAGGGGAACAGTGGGTTAACTGCCTTGTTCAGGGGAACAGTGGGTAAACTGCCTTGTTCAGGGGAACAGTGGGTTAACTGCCTTGTTCAGGGGAACAGTGGGTTAACTGCCTTGTTCAGGGGAACAGCGGGTTAACTGCCTGTTCAGGGGAACAGTGGGTAAACTGCCTTGTTCAGGGGAACAGTGGGTTAACTGCCTTGTTCAGGGGAACAGTGGGTAAACTGCCTTGTTCAGGGGAACAGTGGGTAAACTGCCTTGTTCAGGGGAACAGTGGGTTAACTGCCTTGTTCAGGGGAACAGTGGGTAAACTGCCTTGTTCAGGGGAACAGTGGGTTAACTGCCTTGTTCAGGGGAACAGTGGGTTAACTGCCTTGTTCAGGGGAACAGCGGGTTAACTGCCTGTTCAGGGGAACAGTGGGTTAACTGCCTGTTCAGGGGAACGGTGGGTTAACTGGTCTAGGAACAGTGGGTTAACAGCCTTGTTCAGGGGAACGGTGGGTTAACTGGTCTAGGAACAGCGGGTTAACTGCCTTGTTCAGGGGAACAGTGGGTTAACTGCCTTGTTCAGGGGAACAGTGGGTTAACTGCCTTGTTCAGGGGAACAGTGGGTTAACTTCCTTGTTCAGGGGAACAGTGGGTTAACTGCCTTGTTCAGGGGAACAGTGGGTTAACTGCCTTGTTCAGGGGAACAGTGGGTTAACTGCCTTGTTCAGGGGAACAGTGGGTTAACTGCCTTGTTCAGGGGAACAGTGGGTTAACTGCCTTGTTCAGGGGAACAGTGGGTTAACTGCCTTGTTCAGGGGAACAGTGGGTTAACTGCCTTGTTCAGGGGAACAGTGGGTTAACTGCCTTGTTCAGGGGAACAGTGGGTTAACTGCCTGTTCAGGGGCAGAACGACAGATTTGTACCTTGTCAGCTCGGGGATTAGAACTTGTAAACTTTACGGTTATTAGTTACGGTTACTAGTTACAGTTACTAGTTACGGTTACTAGTTACGGTTACTAGTTACGGTTACTAGTTACGGTTACTAGATACGGTTACTAGTTACGGTTACTAGATACGGTTACTAGTTACGGTTACTAGTTACAGTTACTAGTTACGGTTACTAGTCCAACCACTAGGCCAACCATTGTCAATAAGCAAAATTAAATTCCCTACTAATAAGGCTTTAAAATAGGGCGATTCATTCTAATCAAAAATACAACAACAACTTGTTTTGAACAGGCTATGTCTAAGTACAGCCACCATAATTGCTTCCCGTGGGCAGATGATACCAAGGCGGAATGCAGACAATGGAGGATTTTACGCACATCTAAAACTTTTCACAGGAACAAAGATCCAATATAAAAAGAGAATATCCACTCACTGCTATACTGCTGCCAAATATGTTTTATAATGGAACCATCTTACGTGTCACATCCACACTTCTCCAGAAATAGCAGATGGCTCCTAAATTGCATTATGGACGTTCGCCATCCAAGACAGGATGTAAATTATTCAAAGTTGTTTTTTTTATCAAATTAAATGAAAAACAAGATCTGTGTGTTTTTTTTTTTACCAATAATATTTTGAAATAGCTTTGGGGGTCAGAAGCAGGATATCATAAAATCCACAGAATAAAAAAAAAATGGGATTGCCTTCGTTATAGCCTTTAGATCTAGTCCGGGTAACGGTAGCCTACTGTACATGGAGGGGTTTTATAGTACATGATGGACATATGGACATGTAGCCTACTGTACATGGAGGGGTTTTATAATTCATGATGGACATATGGACATGTAGCCTACTGTACATGGAGGGGTTTTATAGTTCATGATGGACATATGGACATGTAGCCTACTGTACATGGAGGGGTTTTATAATTCATGATGGACATATGGACATGTAGCCTACTGTACATGGAGGGGTTTTATAATTCATGATGGACATATGCACATGTAGCCTACATGGAGGGGTTTTATAGTTCATGATGGACATATGGACATGTAGCCTACTGTACATGGAGGGGTTTTATAGTACATGATGGACATATGGACATGTAGCCTACTGTACATGGAGGGGTTTTAGAATTCATGATGGACATATGGACATGTAGCCTACTGTACATGGAGGGGTTTTATAATTCATGATGGACATATGGACATGTAGCCTACATGGAGGGGTTTTATAATTCATGATGGACATATGGACATATAGCCTACATGGAGGGGTTTTATAGTTCATGATGGACATATGGACATGTAGCCTACTGTACATGGAGGGGTTTTCTGGTTCATGATGGACATATGGACATGTAGCCTACTGTACATGGAGGGGTTTTATAGTTCATGATGGACATATGGACATGTAGCCTACTGTACATGGAGGGGTTTTCTGGTTCATGATGGACATATGGACATGTAGCCTACTGTACATGGAGGGGTTTTATAGTTCATGATGGACATATGGACATGTAGCCTACATGAAGGGGTTTTATAGTTCATGATGGACATATGGACATGTAGCCTACTGTACATGGAGGGGTTTTATAATTCATGATGGACATATGGACATGTAGCCTACTGTACATGGAGGGGTTTTATAATTCATGATGGACATATGGACATGTAGCCTACTGTACATGGAGGGGTTTTATAGTTCATGATGGACATATGGACATGTAGCCTACATGAAGGGGTTTTATAGTTCATGATAGACATATGGACATGTAGCCTACTGTACATGGAGGGGTTTTATAGTTCATGATGGACATATGGACATGTAGCCTACTGTACATGGAGGGGTTTTATAATTCATGATGGACATATGGACATGTAGCCTACTGTACATGGAGGGGTTTTATAGTTCATGATGGACATATGGACATGTAGCCTACTGTACATGGAGGGGTTTTATAATTCATGATGGACATATGGACATGTAGCCTACTGTACATGGAGGGGTTTTATAGTTCATGATGGACATATGGACATGTAGCCTACTGTACATGGAGGGGTTTTCTGGTTCATGATAGACATATGGACATGTAGCCTACTGTACATGGAGGGGTTTTATAGTTCATGATGGACATATGGACATGTAGCCTACTGTACATGGAGGGGTTTTATAATTCATGATGGACATATGGACATGTAGGCTACTGTACATGGAGGGGTTTTATAGTTCATGATGGACATATGGACATGTAGCCTACATGGAGGGGTTTAATAATTCATGATGGACATATGGACATGTAGCCTACATGGAGGGGTTTTAAGTATGTCCAAAACGGGACCTGACTAAAATAATGTAGACATACACAATACATAGGATACAGTATAAATTAGATGTCCACTCACTGTTCTGCTGCTCCCAAACTTGATCTTTTAATAAAGCTTTGGTGATTAAAATGTATTTCAAAGCACTATCACGAATCAAACTCTTTATTGATAGGCTTGGATCCTCGATGAACACATTGGACAGGACAACGAAACAGTCTTCATTGAAGAGAGGCAATATGTTTTTCATCAAATGTTGAAAAACATGAGTTTTCATGTTTCTAAATTCAAGGGTTCCCGGCACTAAAAGCCCCTAGGATGTGAATATAGCCACTAGGCTGTAAATAGAGCCCCTAGGCTGTGAATAGAGCCCCTAGGCTGTAAATAGAGCCACTAGGCTGTAAATAGAGCCCCTAGGCTGTGAATAGAGCCCCTAGGCTGTAAATAGAGCCCCTAGGCTGTAAATAGAGCCCCTAGGCTGTGAATAGAGCCCCTAGGCTGTGAATAGAGCCCCCAGGCTGTGAATAGAGCCCACAGGCTGTGAATAGAGCCCCTAGGCTGTGAATAGAGCCCCCAGGCTGTGAATAGAGCCCATAGGCTGTAAATAGAGCCCCTAGGCTGTGAATAGAGCCACTAGGCTGTAAATAGAGCCCTTAGGCTGTGAATAGAGCCCCTAGGCTGTGAATAGAGCCCCTAGGCTGTGAATAGAGCCCATAGGCTGTGAATAGAGCCCCTAGGCTGTGAATAGAGCCCCCAGGCTGTGAATAGAGCTCCCAGGCTGTGAATAGAGCCCCTAGGCTGTGAATAGAGCCCCCTTGGCTGTGAATAGAGCCCATAGGCTGTAAATAGAGCCCCTAGGCTGTGAATAGAGCCCCCAGGCTGTGAAAAGAGCCCCTAGGCTGTGAATAGAGCCACTAGGCTGTAAATAGAGCCCCTAGGCTGTGAATAGAGCCCCCAGACTGTGAATAGAGCCCCTAGACTGTGAATAGAGCCCATAGGCTGTAAATAGAGCCCCTAGGCTGTGAATAGATCCCCCAGGATGTGAATAGAGCCCCTAGGCCTTGAATAGAGCCCCTAGGCTGTGAATAGAGCCCCTGGGCTGTGAATAGAGCCCCCAGGGTTTGATTTGAGCCCATAGGCTGTAAATAGAGCCCCTAGGCTGTGAATAGAGCCACTAGGCTGTGAATAGAGCCCCTAGGCTGTGAATATAGCCACTAGGCTGTGAATAGAGCCCCTAGGCTGTGAATGTAGCCACTAGGCTGTGAATATAGCCACTAGGATGTGAATAGAGCCACTAGGATGTGATTAGAGCCCATAGGCTGTGAATAGAGCCACTAGGCTGTGAATAGAGCCCATAGGCTGTGAATATAGCCACTGGGCTGTGAATAGAGCCACTAGGCTGTGGCTATCCCAAAGTGATTTGATATCCCAACAGTGGGTGCAGAGCTGCGTGATAGCCAACCACAACAAAACATTGGTTAGCAGATCACTAAATTGACTGTTCCTGAATCAGCTTTGAAACACATCAAGGATTTTCTATTTCATCTCCTTTAAGGAGTGTCAATAGCATTCCTTCAGCTCTTCCACTTTCAATTATCTCATTACAAAACCAACATTCTCTGCAATTATTTTTTTTGCTGATTACATTGACAGTGTTTACCATGGCTGGGTTAGAAAGTGTTTTTTAAATGGATGTTCGTCTGAGATCAATCCGTGCCTGAGTAAGAAGAGGGGCATGTTAACAGAAGATTCTCTGGTCATTAGCAGGAAGTATATGCAGAGCCACAACACAATAGCAGGTTAGCGTTTTGTCATTCATGAATCTAGTTCTGGAGGCAGCTCTGAACCTAACCCTAACCATAAATTTAACCAAACTGCACACTAACCTTAAATTAAGACCAAAAAAGCTATTTTATTTTTTGTTTTCATTCATTTTTAAAAGTATATACAATATTTGACTTTTTTTAATTTTATTTTTTAAATCGGAATGTTTTTCAAATCTGAATCATTATATACTATACACACTATACCCTATGAACCCTCGTCTAAAGTAGTGCACTATATAGGGAATAGGGTGCCATAGCACTCTGGTCTAAAGTAGTGCACTATGTAGGGAATAGGGTGCCATAGGGCTCTGGTCTAAAGTAGTGCACTAAATAGGGAATAAGGTACCATAGGGTCCTGGTCTATAGTAGTGCACTACATAGGGAATAGGGTGCCATTGTGCCCTAACCTGCAGACCACATTGCTCCCCCTTTAACATGTTCAATCTCTCCCTAGAATGTCATGAAGTCCCCAAGTTGTTGAAATCACCATTTGTACTCCCTCTTTTGAGTTGGTAACACTCTACTGAATAACTGTTGGCCCATATCTAAGTTGGATTTTTTGGGGGGGGCAAAAGTATTGGCGTCGCTAGTCAATTAGAAGGAGCTTGTCTACTTCCAGGAAAAGTATATTTTGAGTAGGATGGACTCAGGTTTTCATTCTAGCCACAGCACTGTTAAAGCGATGTTTACATTTGTGGATTATATTGACTGGATATTGTGTATCTGTGTTCATAGACTTGACCAGCCTGTATTGGTGCAGAGACTGAAGTGTGTTGGGATGATGTGTGATCTATATAGTGGTGTTGGCTGGTCTCCACACCACTGTGATCTCTATAGTGGTGTTGGCTGGTCTCCACACCACTGTGATCTATATAAGTGGTGCTGGTCTCCACACCACTGTGATCTATATAGTGGTGTTGGCTGGTCTCCACACCACTGTGATCTATGTAGTGGTGTTGGCTGGTCTCCACACGACTGTGATCTATGTAGTGGTGTTGGCTGGTCTCCACACCACTGTGATCTATATAGTGGTGTTGGCTGGTCTCCACACCACTGTGATCTATATAGTGGTGCTGGTCAGACAGAGAGAGAGAGACACAGAGAGACACAGAGAGAGAGAGGCAGGGGGAAGAGAGACAGAGAGAGAGAAAGAGAGTGACAGAGAGTGACAGAGAGAGAGAGAGAGACATAGAGTGACAGAGTGACAGAGAGAGAGAGAGAGAGAGAGACAGAGTGTGACAGAGAGTGACAGAGAGAGAGAGAGAGAGAGTGACAGAGAGTGACAGAGAGAGAGAGAGAGAGAGAGTGACAGAGAGTGACAGAGAGAGAGAGAGTGACAGGGAGAGAGACAGAGAGTGACAGAGAGAGAGGCAGGGGGAAGAGAGAGAGAGAGAGTGACAGAGAGAGAGAGGCAGGGGGAAGAGAGAGAGAGAGAGAGTGACAGAGAGAGAGAGAGTGACAGAGAGTGACAGGGAGTGACAGGGAGTGACAGAGAGAGAGAGAGAGAGGAGGGTGACACACAGCCAGCTTGGTTCTCTCTCGGAGACCCTGTCTGTTTCCTAAATGGCACCCTATTCTGGTCAAAAGTAGTGCACTATGTAGGGAATAGGGTTCCATAGGGCTCTGGTCTAAAGTAGTGCACTATGTAGGGAATAGGGTGCCATTTGGGACTCATCCCTTTGGCCTGTTTTCCTCCACTACCGTGCCTCAGAGGAATGGGTCAAATCAAACAAAGACTTCTGCCTCTCCGCTTTCCAATTCATCTGACCCACATGCAGAGGAACCGTCCGAGGAACGGGACAGAGGAACCATCAGAGCTGAAGGGTGTGTGTCTGTGTGTGTGGGTGGGTGGGAGTGTGTCTGTGTGTGTGTGTGTGTGTGTGTGTGTGTGTGTGTGTCTGTGTGTATGTGTGTGTGTGTGTGTGTGTGGGTGGGTGGGTGGGAGTGTGTCTGTGTGTGTGTGTGTGTGTGTGTGGGTGGGAGTGTGTCTGTGTGTGTGGGTGGGTGGGTGGGAGTGTGTCTGTGTGTGTGTGTGTGTGTGTGTGTGTATGTGTGTGGGGGGGGGGGGAGTGTGTGTGTGTGTGTGTGTGTGTGTGAGTGGGAGTGTGTGTGTGTGTGTGTGTGTGTGTGAGTGGGAGTGTGTGTGTGTGTATGTGTGTGGGGGGGGGAGTGTGTGTGTGTGTGTGTGTGTGTGTGTGTGTGTGTGTGTGTGTGTGTGTGAGTGGGAGTGTGTGTGTGTGTGTGTGTGTGTGTGTGTGTGGGTGGGTGTGGGTGGGAGTGTGTCTGTGTGTGTGGGTGGGTGGGTGGGAGTGTGTCTGTGTGTGTGTGTGTGTGTGTGGGTGGGAGTGTGTCTGTGTGTGTGGGTGGGTGGGTGGGAGTGTGTCTGTGTGTGTGTGTGTGTGGGTGGGAGTGTGTCTGTGTGTGTGGGTGGGTGGGTGGGAGTGTGTCTGTGTGTGTGTGTGTGTGTGTATGTGTGTGGGGGGGGGGGGAGTGTGTGTGTGTGTGAGTGGGAGTGTGTGTGTGTGTGTGTGTGTGTGTGAGTGGGAGTGTGTGTGTGTGTGTGTGTGTGTGTGTGTGTGTGTGTGTGTGTGTGGGAGTGTGTGTGTGTGTGTGTGTGTGTGTGTGTGGGTGTGTGTGTGTGTGTGTGAGTGTGAGTGGGAGTGTGTGTGTGTGTGAGTGGGAGTGTGTGTGTGTGTGTGTGTGTGTGTGTGTGTGTGTGTGTGTGTGTGTGTGTGTGTGAGTGTGTATGTGTGTGGGGGGGGGGGGAGTGTGTGTGTGTGTGTGTGTGTGTGTGAGTGGGAGTGTGTGTGTGTGTGTGTGTGTGTGTGTGTGTGTGTGTGTGTGTGTGTGTGAGTGGGAGTGTGTGTGTGTGTGTGTGTGTGTGTGTGTGTGTGTGTGTGAGTGGGAGTGTGTGTGTGTGTGTGTGTGTGTGTGTGTGTGTGGGTGGGAGTATTATAGGATGTGCTCCTACAGCAAGGGTCTCGCAGTCAAATCATGTTTGAGTCTCAAACATGACAATATCAGCTATGTATAATGACTGAATAATGGTGTAGAGATAGAGTCTCATTATACCATTATACTATGACATATTTACTGTAACTAGCTACATAACAAGCTAACAAACCCTATGTAACAAACCAGTACGACAATAGACAGCAGAACTCCTATGACATTTAGTTCTATAGTAGAATGAGCATGACGATTCAATAGACAGCAGAACTATGACATTTAGTTCTATAGTAGAATGAGCATGACGATTCAATAGACAGCAGAACTATGACATTTAGTTCTATAGTAGAATGAGCATGACGATTCAATAGACAGCAGAACTATGACATTTAGTTCTATAGTAGAAGGAGCATGACGATTCAATAGACAGCAGAACTATGACATTTAGTTCTATAGTAGAAGGAGCATGACGATTCAATAGACAGCAGAACTATGACATTTAGTTCTATAGTAGAATGAGCATGACGATTCAATAGACAGCAGAACTATGACATTTAGTTCTATAGTAGAATGAGCATGACGATTCAACAGTGTCACGTTCTGACCTTTATTTCCGTTGTTTTGTCATTATTTAGTATGGTCAGGGCGTGAGTTGGGGTGGGCAGTCTATGTTTGTTTTTCTATGATTTGGGTATTTCTATGTTTCGGCCTAGTATGGTTCTCAATCAGAGGCAGGTGTCATTAGTTGTCTCTGATTGAGAATCATACTTAGGTAGCCTGGGTTTCACTGTTTGTTTGTGGGTGATTGTCTATGTTGATGGCTTGTTTCAGCACAGTTCTCATTTAGCTTCACGGTTGTTATTTTGTTTATTGTTTTTTATAGTGTTTCAGTGTTTCAGTGTTTCAGTGTTCAGTGTTTTCTCTATTAAAATTCATGATGAACACATACCACGCCGCATTTTGGTCCTCCGATCCTTCTCGCCTCTCCTCTTCAGATGAAGAGGAGGACGACCGTGACAAACAGACAGCAGAACTCCTAGCTAATTTCCCCCCGACATCGGGCACTCTCTAGCAGTTGGAGGACTAAATCACCTCGAGCTCAACATTTAAACGGAGACTAAAATAAGGCTAAGTTTTGCGACTAGACAACCTTCTAGCTGACAACAGATTTTTTTGTTTTGCCGTTTATGTAATTTAAAGTTGAAAGTTTTCAAAAAAGTTATATGTTCCATGCCACGGAGAACTGCGGGGCAGGGATGGCTATCCGCCAGGCTGCCAAGGTTAATCAGGTGGACCTGTTCCATGCCACGGAGAACTGCGGGGCTATCCGCCAGGCTGCCAAGGTTAGTCAGGTGGACATGTTCCATGCCACGGAGAACTGCGGGGCTATCCGCCAGGCTGCCAAGGTTAATCAGGTGGACCTGTTCCATGCCACGGAGAACTGTGGAGCAGGGATGGCTATCCTCCAGGCTGACAAGGTTAGTCAGGTGTTCCTGTTCCATGTCACTGAGAACTGTGGGGGAGGGATGGCTATCCGCCAGGCTGCCAAGGTTAGTCAGGTGGACATGTTCCATGCCACGGAGAACTGTGGGGCAGGGATGGCTATCCGCCAGGCTGCCAAGGTTAGTCAGGTGGACCTGTTCCATGTCACTGAGAACTGTGGGGGAGGGATGGCTATCCTCCAGGCTGCCAAGGTTAGTCAGGTGGACATGTTCCATGCCACGGAGAACTGCGGGGCTATCCGCCAGGCTGCCAAGGTTAATCAGGTGGACCTGTTCCATGCCACGGAGAACTGTGGAGCAGGGATGGCTATCCTCCAGGCTGCCAAGGTTAGTCAGGTGGACCTGTTCCATGTCACTGAGAACCATGGGGCAGGGATGGCTATCCGCCAGGCTGCCAAGGTTAATCAGGTGGACCTGTTCCATGCCACGGAGAACCATGGAGCAGGGATGGCTATCCGCCAGGCTGCCAAGGTTACCCAGGTGGACCTGTTCCATGCCACGGAGAACTGTGGAGCAGGGATGGCTATCCTCCAGGCTGCCAAGGTTAGTCAGGTGGACCTGTTCCATGCCACGGAGAACCGTGGAGCAGGGATGGCTATCCTCCAGGCTGCCAAGGTTAGTCAGGTGGACCTGTTCCATGCCACGGAGAACTGTGGAGCAGGGATGGCTATCCTCCAGGCTGCCAAGGTTAATCTTGTGGACCTGTTCCATGCCACGGAGAACTGCGGGGCAGGGATGGCTATCCTCCAGGCTGCCAAGGTTAGTCAGGTGGACCTGTTCCATGCCACGGAGAACTGAGGGGCAGGGATGGCTATCCTCCAGGCTGCCAAGGTTAGTCAGGTGGACCTGTTCCATGCCACGGAGAACCGTGGAGCAGGGATGGCTATCCTCCAGGCTGCCAAGGTTAGTCAGGTGGACCTGTTCCATGCCACAGAGAACCGTGGGGCAGGGATGGCTATCCTCCAGGCTGCCAAGGTTAGTCAGGTGGACATGTTCCATGCCACGGAGAACTGTGGGGCAGGGATGGCTATCCTCCAGGCTGCCAAGGTTAATCAGGTGGACCTGTTCCATGCCACGGAGAACTGCGGGGCTATCCGCCAGGCTGCCAAGGTTAATCAGGTGGACCTGTTCCATGCCACGGAGAACTGTGGGGCAGGGATGGCTATCCTCCAGGCTGCCAAGGTTAATCAGGTGGACCTGTTCCATGCCACGGAGAACTGTGGAGCAGGGATGGCTATCCGCCAGGCTGCCAAGGTTAGTCAGGTGGACCTGTTCCATGTCACTGAGAACTGTGGGGGAGGGATGGCTATCCTCCAGGCTGCCAAGGTTAGTCAGGTGGACATGTTCCATGCCACGGAGAACTGGGGGGCTATCCGCCAGGCCCAAGGTTAATCAGGTGGACCTGTTCCATGCCACGGGAAAACTGTGGGGCAGGGATGGCTATCCTCCAGGCTGCCAAGGTTAGTCAGGTGGACCTGTTCCATGCCACGGAGAACTGTGGAGCAGGGATGGCTATCCGCCAGGCTTCCAAGGTTAGTCAGGTGGACCTGGTTAGTCAGGTGGACCTGTTCCATGCCACGGAGAACTGTGGAGCAGGGATGGCTATCCGCCAGGCTGCCAAGGTTAGTCAGGTGGACCTGTTCCATGCCACGGAGAACTGTGGGGCAGGGATAGCTATCCACCAGGCTGCCAAGGTTAGTCAGGTGGACCTGTTCCATGCCACGGAGAACTGTGGAGCAGGGATGGCTATCCGCCAGGCTGCCAAGGTTAGTCAGGTGGACCTGGTTAGTCAGGTGGACCTGTTCCATGCCACGGAGAACTGTGGAGCAGGGATGGCTATCCGCCAGGCTGCCAAGGTTAGTCAGGTGGACCTGTTCCATGCCACGGAGAACTGTGGGGCAGGGATAGCTATCCACCAGGCTGCCAAGGTTAGTCAGGTGGACATGTTCCATGCCACGGAGAACTGTGGGGCAGGGATGGCTATCTGCCAGGCTGCCAAGGTTAGGCATCTTTTGTTTTTAGGAGATGACCACGTGTATGTAAATTAGATCTGCTAGTGACAGTTTCTTTTCTAATCTACCAAGGTGGATGGTGTACTTTGGCAGCCTCTGACGGACTGGCTGAGCGGCTCGGTGACCCCATGGTTGTCGCAGTGGACCACCCCCAAATCCAAATCAATTCCAATGTATTCATAAAGCCCTTCTTACATCAGCTGAAGTGCTGTAAACAGAAACCCAGCCTGAAACCCCATACAACAATGCAGGGGTAGAAACACAGTGGCTTGCACCACAGGAGGCAAATTCTCTGGTGTAGTACTGTATCTACTGCGCCCTTCACCAGGCCGAGGCTGATGAAATACGCTGACAAAATACACAGGTATTAGGTGTTTCTGTATGTAGAATGCAGGACTGACTGTTCTCAATGTGTGTGATGTAAATGTGGATGTGTATGGTGATGCCAAAACAAACAGTTTATCCTGGATGGACAATTTTACATTCTATTCTATTGTAGGTTTCGGCACCCAGGGGATACAATCCCACCACTGGGGAAGAGGTGGTGGGAAATGTTCAGGAGGAGGCACAGGAACCTGAGCATGAGGAGGCCAGACACCCTGGACACGGGGAGATCTGAGTGTGTCACACTTCCAACGATGGACACCTTCCTTCACTTCTTATGAGAAGCACTTGAAGGAGAGTGGGTTGGCGGGAGAAACCGCCAGAGTCCCCAGTTGCAGAAGAAGGCCAGGTGCCTACTCTGCCGGCCACACCATCGTCAGTCCGTCAACCCCACCATTACAAACACCAGCTCCTCCAAACCATCGTCAGCTGGTTTCGTCCACCACCACCACGATGCACACCACCCCCCTGTCTGTCACCACCAACGCGGCCTCCTCTGCACCAACTGCCTCCTCCGTCTCCCCTGGTCACACCACTATAGCAGCATCGTCTGGTGTCCCTGCCCCCTGCAATTCCAATACAGCCACGTCCACAGGTAAATTAGACAAACAAATACTGTTTGTTTTGTGTTCCATAAAACTGCAATGTTGAAACTTGTTTTCCTCTCTTTACATATCTACAGTCCATAGCACCAGCCCCCTTTCTGTCTCTTTACATATCTACAGTCCATAGCACCAGCCCTCAGCCCCCTTTCTGTCTCTTTACATATCTACAGTCCATAGCACCAGCCCTCAGGGCACCTCCTCCAAAACTTCTGCAGATTCCTGCAGAGGTATTGATGTAAAAAAGTTGAAAAGGGTTTTCATGAAACATGCTCCATCTAACACAACTTTTGTTCTCTCAACTGCATCACAGAAAAGAAAGAGAAAAGCTCCACCGGCCACCTCTGTCACGCCTCCCGTGGCAGCACTCTCAGGTATTTCATAATCTCTCTCGTTGCTGTAGTACTTCTACATTTTGCAAAACCATGTTTTCAAATAAAAGAGTGGGAGTGTGATCCACCTGCAAGCTCCCCCGCAGGAGTGTAGGTCCTAGGTGCCATGGGTGTGCTGTGACTTCTGCCAGCACTGTAGGGGTGTGCTGTGGGATCCAGAGGTGGGCGGGTTATTTAGTTTATAGATTTCTAGGTTGGTGGTTTGCGTGGTTCCCAATTAGAAGCAGCTGGTAATCCTTGCCTCTAATTGGAGTTCATATTTAGGTACGCTTTTTCCCCACCTGCATTTGTGGGATATTGTTTTGTGTTTGTGCACAACGTAGTCACGTTTAGTTTGTTTGTTTGTTTGTTTGTTTGTTTGTTTGTTTGTTTTTGTTTTGTTTTGTTTAAGTTTCTCTTTGAATTATGGAGGTCGAGATTGAATTGTTTGTTTTCATATGAAATAATTTATTTGCAAAAATAAATACATGTCTAAACTATAATATATATTTATTTAACCACCTTGTGTATTTATTCCTTCACTTTCTAAGTGCATCTCTGCAACACAACTCTGTTTTCATTGTTTATGTCAATGCAAATCAGTTTTATTTTATGTAAATTATTCATACTCATTTA
This sequence comes from Oncorhynchus kisutch, assembly GCF_002021735.2. Lineage (NCBI taxonomy): Eukaryota > Metazoa > Chordata > Actinopteri > Salmoniformes > Salmonidae > Oncorhynchus > Oncorhynchus kisutch. The sequence continues at coordinate 1,660,881 of NC_034186.2, forward strand.
TATTTTAATGTTAAACTGGTATCTACTTTCTCAAAACATAAAAATTAAACTTTAAAACAAATGATGAGACATTAACACTGAATATGTTGGTGAAGAGCCCTTTTTTAGGACTCCACGTGAGGGCGCACCAACGAAAAGTTGACAGGCAAGTCCAATTTTTTTTCAACGGAAGGTAAGCCAACTATCTAGTAAACATTTTGGATACGAGGTTGGTGTCTCATTTTTTTAACAAAATTAAACGGATATATCTTGTAATTGAACAAAATAGTAAGGTGGCCGATAACTGGGTGGCCGGAAATACGAAAATACGGGACGTATTTTCCTTGCTAAGCCACTTATCAAAAGCTGATTTCCACTGAAATGTCAAACATGCTAATTGCTAACCGGTTAGCTGACATTTTCTTTTACCAATAGTCAATAATTTTATACCAGACACCAATTATCACAAAACATTGATGGCTTGATCACAAGATAACACTATTAAAGGTAATATATTTCTTAAATGCTGTTGAATATGCCGATACTACGGCGTGCTACGCTACGACATTTAGTTCTATAGTAGAATGAGCAGAAACATTCATGTGCTGACCTTCTAGCGTCGACCGACCAGGAATCTCGTGTTTATTGTTTACTATTTTGTATTGTTTGGTTTGTTTTGTTTATTGTTGATACAGGGATCATCTCATAGTGAGCAGGGTCTCAAACATACAACAGGACTCAGATATAGATCTAGATTTGAATGAGCATACGTCTATGTTCATGAGAGTTGTAATGAGAAGTTATCTTATGATTGTTGATTCACGTATTCTAATTAAACAAGGACACAACCCTGTACACCTGTACCAGTCTTTAGACTGTTTGTTTGTACCAGTCTTTGGACTGTTTGTTTGTCTTTAAGAGGACAGTGGGCGCATTGACCTGAAACCAACAGTGGGAGATCAACAAAAAGACAGGTCAACAATGTTTTTTTCTCACAACACACTGTTTGTTGAGGGTCCTCACTGACCTCATAGTGTAGAGCAGTGTCCCGTCGTCTTTGAGTCGGAGAAGTTTGTTGGGCGTGGTCATGTTGTGGGCGATAGATTTCTTCCCGTTGAGGAAGAAGGTGTCTGGGGTCCAGATGTTAGACGCCAGGAGGTTGTTTAATGGTAACATCTTCATGGGGCCTTGGAAACGCAGACGTTCGTCCTTCCAGCTCTGTCTGAAGAACACATCTATGGTGTACTCCTGGAGGTCAAGAGGTCAAAGACGAGACAAGACAGGGGTTCAGAGTTGGTATATGAAAGCTACAAGGGCATCATTGAATGTACAGCATGACATTAAGGGACAGTTTCTCAGAAAACAGATTAAGCCTAATCCTAAAATGTTCAATTTGAGATTCTCGATTTAGTTTGCTTCTTAGTTCTGGCCTAGACTTAATCTATTGCTGGTCATTTGCCCCAAGACATTAATACAGACTAATCGTAATTTAAAAAACTAAAAAACAAATAGTAATTTAAAAAAGAGATGAAATAAGCAAATGTTTTGCAAAATTTTGATTGAATTCTAAAAAAAATGTAACAAAAAAATACTTTCATTCAATTCTACATAAGTAGCACGGGAATATGGAAGCTGTTTCTATTACGATGAGAATGAGTCAAGAAGAAGTGCTTACCATTTCAGTATCAGAAACGGGACCAAAGCTGGTCACAAATATGTTGGTCTTGATCTCGGTCACCTTCTCTGTAGAAAAGGAGTCCCATCCAGAGAGGAGTTGCTCAGAGAGGCAGTTCCTTTATTTCACAGACCTTTTTCTATTCAAACAATATGGATTGACACATAATTCTGCATTGAACCTTCAATAATTACATTTATTTTCAGTAAGAGGATCTGAAAAGTTGGCCTCGGTCCTTTGAGAACAAAGACCCTGGTATTTATGAAATGAGTTTCTCTCTCTCTCTCTCTGTCTCTCTCTCTACTTCTCTCTGTCTCTCTGTCTCTCACTCTGTCTCTCCCTCTCTCTGTATCTGCCTCTCTTTGTCTCTCTCTGCCTCTCTCAGTGGGCGACTGACACACACACACACACACACACACACACACACACAATCTCCCCTAACCATTGCAATGAACATATCTCTTCGTCAGAGACCTGTGTTTACCAGAGTCTATGAATATAGGCCCATCCCCCTCCATAATAGAGGGCTAGCATACTGACAAAGACATTATCACCTCTCCATGGTCTCTTACTTATGGTACAATAGATACAGAGGTTGTACTGGAGGGAAGATATGTCTACTTCATTATATCATAAAACAACTCATGATTCTTAACTTAACGAGGCCAGGAAACAATATGGACAGAGAGTCCGTTTACATGTGTTATGGATGCAGTGTTCATACTGTATGTACTGTATGCAACATGGTAAAGGTTTTAAGGGTGTGTCCTAAATGGCCCCTATTCCCTATATAGTGCACTACTATAGACCAGATACGGCCCGTTTATGGCTGGAATAGGGTGCCGTTTGAGGGTCTGGATGGGTCCCTACCTCCCAGACCAGGACGTAGCCTGTTGTCATAGCCGTCCAGCAGTCTGTCCAGTATTCGGGTAAAGATGGTGATGTTGTCATTTAGCTCCGCCTCTTTTAGGGGTTCTGTAGTGGTTACTGCTGGGGTCTGGGAAAGGCTGTAGGGGGAACAGGATAGTATGATTACTGCCGGGGTCTGGGAAAGGCTGTAGGGGGGGACAGGACAGTATGGTTACTGCTGGTGTCTGGGAAAGGCTGTAGGGGGGGGACAGGGCAGTACAGTTACAGACTAGTTGACTGGGTACGAGTCTGCAGGTGGAACAGGACAGTACAGTTACAGACTAGTTGACTGGGTACGAGTCTGCAGGTGGAACAGGACAGTACAGTTACAGACTAGTTGACTGGGTACGAGTCTGCAGGTGGAACAGGACAGTACAGTTACAGACTAGTTGACTGGGTACGAGTCTGCAGGTGGAACAGGCTACAGGGGATCAGACGGGTAGGGAACAGTTACAATACAATACTTTACTTCTTAGTAATCAATCAATGTGGAAGAGAAATTGACAGAATTGGATGCTCAATTCAATCACATTAACTAAGGGACAGGACTAGTTATAGAATAAGGGACAGGACTAGTTATAGAATAAGGGACAGGACTAGTTATAGAATAAGAGACAGGACTAGTTATAGAATAAGAGACAGGACTAGTTATAGAATAAGGGACAGGACTAGTTATAGAATAAGGGACAGGACTAGTTATAGAATAAGGGACAGGACTAGTTATAGAATAAGGGACAGGACTAGTTATAGAATAAGGGACAGGACTAGTTATAGAATAAGGGACAGGACTAGTTATAGAATAAGGGACAGGACTATGTCACGCCTTGGTCTTAGTATTTTGTGTTTTCTTTAATTATTTGTTCAGGCCAGGGTGTGACATGGGTTTGTGTGTTGTGTTTCGTATTGTGGTTTGTAGTATTTGGGATCGCGGCTGATTAGGGGTGTTGTATAGGCTTGGCTGCCTGAGGTGGTTCTCAATCAGCAGTCAGGTGCTTCTCGTTGCCTCTGATTGGGAACCGTATTTAGGTAGCCTGAGTTCGCTTTGTCTTTCGTGGGTGATTGTTCCTGTCTCTGTGTAGTTTCACCAGATAGGCTGTAATTAGGTTTCATGTTCCGTTTGTTGTTTTGTATTTATTATAGTTATTTCATGTATCGTCACTTTTCTTCATTAAAGACATGAGTAACCACCACGCTGCATTTCCGTCCGACTCTCTTTCAACAAACGAAGAAAGCCGTTACAGAATCACCCACCACATATGGACCGAGCAGCGTGGTAACAGGCAGCGACAGCAGGAGCAGCGAAAGGAGGACGTTATGGACAGCAATGGCATGGAGTATACGACGTGGAAGGAAATCGACGGGTGGGCGGCCGACCCAGAGAGAGTGCAGGAGCCCGCATGGGATTCGCTTGAGCAGTGCGAAGAAGGCTATAGGCGAATGGAGTCGAAAAGGAAAACACGGCGGCGCGGAGCGAAACCCGAAAGTCACCCCAAAAAATGTATTGGGAGGGGGCTCAGGGAGAGAGTGGCAGAGTCAGGAGTCAGACCTGAGCCAACTCTCCCTGTTAATCGTGAGGAGCAGCGATATAAGGACTTCTGGTCTTGGGAGATGATATTAGACGGAAGAGGACCCTGGGCTCAGCCTGGTGAATATCGCCGCCCTAAGGAGGAAGCAGAGGCAGCAGGAGGTAGGAGCCGGCGATACGAGGGAACACGGTTGGCAAGGAAGCCCGAGAAGCAACCCCCAAAAAATAATGGGGGGGGGGGGGGCTTACAGGGAGTATGGCTATGCCAGGTAGGAGACCTGCGCAAACTCCCTGTGCTTTCCGGTGGGCTAGAGAGACCGGGCAGACACCGTGTTATGCTATGGAGCGCACGGTGTTTCCAGTGCGGGTGCATAGCCCGGTACGGTTCATACCAGCCCTTCGTATTGGCCGGGCTAGAGTGGGCATCGAGCCAGGTAAGCTTGGGCAGGCTCGGTGCTCAAGAGCTCCAGTGCGCCTGCACGGTCCGGTCTATCCAGAGCCACCTCCACACACCAGTCCTCCAGTAGCAGCTCCCCGCACCAGGCTTCCTGTGCGTGTCCTCGCTCCAGTATCACCAGTGCCCGCACCACGCATCAGGCCTACAGTGCGCCTCGCCTCTCCTGCTCTGTCGGAGTCTCCCGCCTGTTCAGCACAGCCAGAGCCTTCCTTCCCTCCCGCGCTGTCGGAGTCTCCCGCCTGTTCAGCGCAGCCAGCGTTTTCCTCCTCTCCTGCGCTGTCGGAGTCTCCCGCCTGTTCAGCGCAGCCAGCGTTTTCCTCCTATCCTGCGCTGCCGGAGCCTCCTGCCTGTTTGAAGCAGCCTGAGCTGCCAGTCTGCAGGGTGCTGTCAGTCTGCAAGGAGCTGCCAGTCTGCAAGGAGCTGCCAGTCTGCAAGGAGCTGTTAGTCTGCAAGGAGCTGCCAGTCTGCAGGGTGCTGTCAGCCTGCATGGAGCAGTCAGAGCTGTCAGTCTGCATGAAGCAGCCAGAACTGCCAGTCTGCAAGGAGCTGTCAGCCTGCATGGAGCAGTCAGAGCTGTCAGTCTGCATAGAGCAGCTAGATCCGCCAGTCAGCCATGATCTTCTAGATCTGCCAGTCAACCAGATTCTTCCAGATCAGCCTGTCAACCAGAATCTTCCAGATCTGCTAGTCAACCTGAATCTTCCAGATCCGCCAGCCAGCCAGGATCTACCGGAGCCTACTACCTACCTGAGCTTCATCTCAGTACTGGGCTTCCTCTCAGTACTGGGCTTCCTCTCAGTACTGGGCTTCCTCTCAGTACTGGGCTGCCCCTCAGTTCCGGGCTGCCCCTCAGTCCCGAGCTGCCCCTCAGTCCCGAGCTGCCTCAGTCCCGAGCTGCCCCTCAGTCCCGAGTTGCCCCTCAGTCCCGAGTTGCCCCTCAGTCCCGAGCTGCCCCTCAGTCCCGAGCTGCCCCTCAGTCCCGAGATGCCCCTCAGTCACGAGCTGCTCCTCAGTTCTGTGGGGTTCTGGGTGAGGACTATTAGGCCATGGTCGGCGGCGAGGGTGGATTATCCCAGGACGCGAAGGGGAGGAACTATGACATTTATGGAGTGGGGTCCACGTCCCGAGCCGGAGCCGCCACCATGGACAGACGCCCACCCGGACCCTCCCTATGGTTTTGAGGTGCGTCCGGGAGTCCGCACCTTGGGGGGGGGGGGTTCTGTCACGCCTTGGTCTTGGTGGGTGATTGTTCCTGTCTCTGTGTAGTTTCACCAGATAGGCTGTAATTAGGTTGGTGGGTGATTGTTCCTGTCTCTGTGTAGTTTCACCAGATAGGCTGTATTAGGTTGGTGGGTGATTGTTCCTGTCTCTGTGTAGTTTCACCAGATAGGCTGTATTAGGTTGGTGGGTGATTGTTCCTGTCTCTGTGTAGTTTCACCAGATAGGCTGTATTAGGTTGGTGGGTGATTGTTCCTGTCTCTGTGTAGTTTCACCAGATAGGCTGTATTAGGTTGGTGGGTGATTGTTCCTGTCTCTGTGTAGTTTCACCAGATAGGCTGTATTAGGTTTCACGTTCCGTTTGTTGTTTTGTATTTATTAAGTTATTTCATGTATCGTCACTTTTCTTCATTAAAGACATGATTAACCACCACGCTGCATTTCCGTCCGACTCTCTTTCTACAAACAAAGAACGCCGTTACAGACTAGTTATAGAATAAGGGACAGGACTAGTTATAGAATAAGGGACAGGACTAGTTATAGAATAAGGGACAGGACTAGTTATAGAATATGGGACAGGACTAGTTATAGAATAATGTACACAACTAGTTATAGAATAAGAGACAGGACTAGTTATAGAATCAAGTACAGGACTAGTTATAGAATAAGGGACAGGAAGTGTTATGGAATAAACTACAGGACTAGTTATAGAATAAGGGACAGGACTAGTTATAGAATAAGGGATAGGAAGTGTTATAGAATATGGGACAGGACTAGTTATAGAATAAAGTACAGGACTAGCTATAGAATATGGGACAGGACTAGTTATAGAATATGGGACAGGAAGTGTTATAGAATATGGGACAGGACTAGTTATAGAATATGGGACAGGAAGTTTTATAGAATATGGGACAGGACTAGTTATAGAATATGGGACAGGAAGTGTTATAGAATATGGGACAGGACTAGTTATAGAATATGGGACAGGAAGTGTTATAGGCTACACTTCCCTTCTTAACGTTACAATAATGAAATCAAAGTGGAAGAGAGATGGGCAGGATTGGATGCAAAATTCAAATAGATTAGCCAATTATTTTGCGTATTCCATAACAAAATTACACAGCATCAGTGGCTCTATACCAATATCAAGAAACCTTAACAGATATGTTTTGAAACACTTTACATACAAAATCTAATATACCTGGAAGAGAAATGGCCAGCATTGGCTACCCAATTTAAATAGATCAATATAACTTTAAAATATTTCAAAATAAAATAAAATACCTCTATATAGCAATATCCATAATATGAAAAGATGTGCTGTGAACGTGAGCGGCTTACCTCAGACGGCAGGTGACGCTCACTAGCAAGACGAAGACCCAGACTTTGGACATAGCACAGCCGCAGCGCATCCCGTCACCCATGCCTGAAAACACACAGCACATCCAAGGATATCAGGGTAGCAGAAAGGTGGGAAGACAACTCATGCAGATCCTGTGTTGCTTTATGAAAAGTCGTGACGTAATCAGCCTACACAAGCTGTACATGAATTCAGTGGAATGCGTAAATGACAACCGTTAAATAAATAAATAATTGTTTAGCCTTCACAGTTACAAAAACACATGGTTTTATTAGTGTGGCTTGTGGCAGAAGCCACAAGAAATATTGGACCCCTTATTTCAGACTAAAGTTATTATCCTTTACAACGTTACTACTCTTACACCATTTAAGCTAGAAATACCAATCACACTTTAAAGCGTGCAGACCGGTATGGAATAGCTTGCTTGCATACATTTAAAAAGAAATACTATTTATCATTTTTAAACAATTACATTTTTACTATACTTATTAAACATCATCCACTTTCAAGTGGATTTCTTCAGCATTGTCACGCCCTGGCCTTAGTTATCCTTGTTCTCTTTAGTTTTTTGGTTAGGTCCGGGTGTGACATGGGGGAAATATGTTTTCGCTTGTCTAGGGGTTTTGTAAGTTTATGGGGCTGTACACATTCTACGTAATTGTATGTCTATGGTTGCCTAGATTGGTTCTCAATTAGAGGCAGCTGTCTATCGTTGTCTCTGATTGGGAACCATATTTAGGCAGCCATTTGCTTTGGGTATTTTGTGGGCGATTGTTTCCTGTCTTTGTGTTTGCTTCACCAGATAGGACTGTTTCGGTTTTGCCACGTTTGTTATTTTGTAATTGTGTTCATGTTTAGTTTCACTTATTTAAACACCATGAACTCTAACCACGCTGCATTTAGGTCCGCCTCTCCTTCCCAGGATGAAAACCGTTACAAGCATTGTAAAAGCTTCTATGGTGACATCATGACTTCCAACATTCCATTCATTGTAAATGCAACAATGCAACTTTCAACACAAATCAGACCACATTCCCAACAAGTTAGACACAAAGATACCACATTCCCAACAAGTTAGACACAAAGATACCACATTCCCAACAAGTTAGACACAAAGATACCACATTCCCAACAAGTTAGACACAAAGATACCACATTCCCAACAAGTTAGACACAAAGATACCACATTCCCAACAAGTTAGACACAAAGATACCACATTCCCAACAAGTTAGACACAAAGATACCACATTCCCAACAAGTTAGACACAAAGATACCACATTCCCAACAAGTTAGACACAAAGATACCACATTCCCAACAAGTTAGACACAAAGATACCACATTCCCAACAAGTTAGACACAAAGATACCACATTCCCAACAAGTTAGACACAAAGATACCACATTCCCAACAAGTTAGACACAAAGATAGATTGTTGGAAATCTTACTCTACTTCTCTGCTATTTAAAGCTGAAATTGGAACAAAAATATCTCATACCGATCAAATTATTCAGCTGTTTTACCAACTGCATCAATGACATTTCCTTTTTTAATGAAATGTGGACCCCTTTCCCAACAAGTCAGAGAAAAAGTTAGTGTACTTTATCTATTTTTCTGCTCTTCAAATCTGGAATCGGAACAAAAATATCTGCTATCAATCTAACGATACGATACAGCTGTTTTAGTTAACGCATTAACAATTTTCCCCAAAACTTTTTCAAACGGAAATTCTGACCAAGTTAGACAAAACGATTTGCTTAAATGAACATGGGTTTAAATGAGACCCATAGGAATACAGACGTAACCATTCAAAATGCTCCTACTCCTTGGTCAATTAAGCTACAAGACCAACTTTAAAACATTCAGTCAATAATGATTTAGAATATTTATCGACCATAACTATAGACATTTAAATAAATTTGCATAAAATAACTCGCTACCAGTAACTCTTGAACTGTTCAAGCTAGATTCACCAAAACAACTGTCACATGTTCAGGCTATCCTAACATCAATATCATTCAACTTTTATCAACTATAACTATTTACATTTGCATAAATTAATATAAAATAACCCACCGACAGTAACTCTTGAACCGTTAAAGCTAGAGACACCAAACCAACTTTCCTATCCCAACTGCCACAAAACAAACAAATATTTACAAGAGATGAAGTAAGTCACACAATGTTTCTTTATGGAAAATGAGCATCTAGTTATTGTTTTATTGTTATGTTGCTAGCAGCACTGAGGTGTAGGTTATTAGTGTTGCCATATGCTGACATTGTATTTCTGTAGTGGGTTATTATTCCTGGTCATCGTAACAGACATAATGACTGGAGGCTACATCACTTCCAATCAAAACTCCTGCATTGGCGGATGCATGTTAAATTAAAGCACTATAGCTTGGCATTATGTCATTAGAGCTTGCCTCCTATAGCCAAACAGTAGGTTAGTAGGATACTGGACTATGCAATCTATGGGAATTATACATGACAATTAGCTAATATATATGAAAAACTATGCAATCTATGGGAATTATACATGACAATTAGCTAATATATATGAAAAACTATGCAATCTATGGGAATTATACATGACAATTAGCTAATATATATGAAAAACTATGCAATCTATGGGAATTATACATGACAATTAGCTAATATATATGAAAAACTATGCAATCTATGGGAATTATACATGACAATTAGCTAATATATATGAAAAACTATGCAATCTATGGGAATTATACATGACAATTAGCTAATATTTATGAAAAACTATGCAATCTATGGGAATTATACATGACAATTAGCTAATATATGAAAAACTATGCAATCTATGGGAATTATCCATGACAATTAGCTAATATATATGAACAACTATGCAATCTATGGGAATTATACATGACAATTAGCTAATATATATGAAAAACTATGCAATCTATGGGAATTATCCATGACAATTAGCTAATATATATGAACAACTATGCAATCTATGGGAATTATACATGACAATTAGCTAATATATATGAAAAACTATGCAATCTATGGGAATGATACATGACAATTAGCTAATATATTTGCAGTCATACCATTGTTCAAAGAGCCCTTTGTTTGAATCCTTTTAGAGATTCCCCTCAAATTTCAGAAACTGCATTACAATAAATTAAAGTAAGGTGGATTCAATTACAGAGAGTTGAGGAGAAAAAATAAAACAATTTCAATTAATGTCACAATAAATGAATCTATACCTGTATCGTTGTGGACGCGTTATTGATAAACACAGTATTCCATGTGTACTGGAAGGCAAATCCCGCAAGGCTGACAGTCTGTAGACTACTGCAGCTCGAAAGAGTGGATTCTTCCTGAGAAATCTATTCTACCCTGGCTGGCCTATAGTCTACTGCACAGACCTCGCAATCTATTGTCCTCTCCTCTTCTACGGCTCACAAATGAACTCACATTATAGAACAAACCCTCCGCATCCTGATACACTTCTCTAATCTTATCTCCTTCATATGTCTAATTAATAAATGTGTTATCAAACATGCGATGCTGTTTTAGCCTAGTGTAACGCCTCCATCAATACGCCTGTGAAGTCCCCCCCGTCGGAGCTACTACGCGTGTCTGTCTGCGCCCCGTAATGACTATTCCGTCGTTTAGCGGACCAACACTTTGTTTCTCCTCCGGTGCCTCTACATCCAACTATATCTCAGTGGTGTAGCCTACAGTACAGCAGCACTGCAATGCTTTTCTGCACAACCATTGGAGCGTAGCTAGCTACATAGGCTTACCACAGTTCTGGTGCGTAGGAGAGAGTTGGCTGTTCCTCCGCTGTACTTAGACTTTTTATTAACTCAAAACTGTAAAAAAATATATTTTGAATTAAAGTTGAGGGACATCACCTCTGCGTGTACACGCTCAATACCACTTAGGTGGGAGAATGGAGAGACTGGAGGGTTGACGGGGAGAGTAGACGATCGTCTATTTTAGGCGCAGGTTTATTTGCCCCAAAACAATGATTAAAAAAAGGTTGCATCGAATTGAGCGGGTTTCCTAACAATTCCGCTGACTTGGCATCCTTTACATTGCCGTCAGCAGCTGAGTGTCCCAGTGTCCCTGTGAAAACAATCACAGCGGGTTGAGAAAACCCCTATCACAGCAAAGTGTATCCACAGCAAATGTAAGGTATTATATTGACTTCAAGGTATATCAGCCTAATTATCTCAAATACCTTGTCATCAAATGTGTGGCAATTATATTTAGGCTATTGGTGTCATGTGTAAGAAGGAGCTGTGTGTGTGTGTGTGTTGTGTGTGTGTGTGTGTGTGTGTGTGTGTGTGTGTGTGTGTGTGTGTGTGTGTGTGTGTGTTGTGTGTGTGTGTTGGGTGTGTGTGTGTTGGCGTTCATTCCCTACAGTGCAGAGGAGGTTGGTGGCACCTTAATTGGGGAGGAAGGACGCATGGTAATGGATGTGCTGCAGTGATGCTGTGTAGTGGTGCTACCTGCCCTCAGGCACATTAGAAGACTACGGACTGTGAACCCTCTCGGGACCAACTGAAACACACTGACACAGATACCAGAAAACATACACTACATTTCCTTTCTATGAGAGAGAGAGAGAGAGAGAGAAAGAGAGAGAGATAGAGAGAGAGGCACACACACAGAGAGAGAGAGAGAGAGAGAGAGAGAAAGAGAGAAACAGAGAGAGAGAGAGAGAGAGAGAGAGAGAGGCACACACAGAGAAAGAGAGAGAAAGAGAGAAACACAGAGAGAGAGAGACAGAGAGAGAGGCACACAGAGAGAGAGAGACAGAGAGAGAGGCACACAGAGAGAGAGAGAGAAAGAGAAACAGAGAGAGAGAGAGATTGAGAGAGAGAGAAAGACAGAGAGAGAGACAGAGAGAGAGACAGAGAGAGACACAGAGAAAGAGACAGAGAGAAAGACAGAGAGAGAGAGAGACAGAGAGAGACACAGAGAAAGAGACAGAGAGAGAGGCAGAGAGAGAGAGAGAGAGACAGAGACAGAGATAAACAGAGAGAGAGAGAGAGAGAGAGAGAGAGAGAGTCAGAGAGAGACAGAGAGAGACAGAGAGAGACAGAGAGATAAACAGAGAGAGACAGAGAGAGAGAGAGGGGCATCCAGAGGAAGCCTAATGTAATGGACACCATCTCTAGTGTTTAGACAGTTTAGACAGTTAAGACACAGAGCATCCTGTCTTCTGAAAAAAGCCAAACAGCAAAGACCTTTACTGGAAAGGAGGGCGTGCCAAATGGCACTCTATTCTCTATACAGTAAAACGCTTTTGACGAGGCAATAAGGTTCCTGTTGGGATGCGGACTTAGGTTCTATGGCAGAGCCTCTTGACGTGTTTCTCTGTGTCTTTCTGTTTCTGTCTGCCTGTATATCTGCCTGTTCTCTGTCTGCCTGTTTCTGTCTGCCTGTATCTCTGTCTGCCTGTTTCTGTCTGCCTGTATCTCTGTCTTTCTGTTTCTGTCTGCCTGTTCTCTGTCTGCCTGTATCTCTGACAGCCTTCCAGAAATGACATATGAACCCACTACACTTTCAGCAGCTCCATGTTGATCTAGAAAACCACTTAAATAACAGTTCAGGTTCAACAACTAAAAACTAAAAAACGTTTTTTTATTTGTTCTTGAACATTTGGGTGAGAAATCCCTTTGTATAAATCCAGATCATTTCCCAACAAATTCTGTGACAAATACTGTTTTTTATTATGTGACAACTACTGGGGTGGCGGGTAGCTTAGTGGTTAGAGCGTTGGGCCAGTAACCGAAAGGTTGCTGAATCGAATACCTGAGCTGACAAGGTAAAAATCTGTCGTTCTGCCCCTGAACAAGGCAGTTAACCCACTGTTCCCCGGGAGGGAGGCCGTGATTGTAAATAACAATTTGTTGTTAAATGACTTGCCTAGTTAAATAAAGGTTCATTTCTATTAGCAGAGGAAGTGGCCATCTGAGCATGGTTGACTCTCTCAGAGCTGTGGAATGACTCAGTGTGGTTGTTCCTGGAATCAGACCAACGGCTCCATCTTTTCCAGAGACACTCATAAAAGCACATTAGTCCTCTACACTTAATGGAGTATGTATAGGGACTTAGATGGTCTCTACTCTGTGCCACTTCTCTGGTTCACACATCATCACTACTATCAACTAAAGTCATTCCAATTAAACTAAATCCACATACCAGACCACTATCAACTCTGTGCTAAATGTTCAGGATTTCATGACGGTTGAAAAACCAGTCAAATGACAGTCTGTTAATAAAATCTGATGGATTATGACGTGGTCTGGAGATGTAACAAGTGTGAAACGGCTAGCTAGTTAGCGGCGGTGCGCGCCTGTCGCGTATTACAGTAATAGGTGGCGTCACTCGCTCTGAGGACCTTGAAGGAGTTATTTCCCCTTGCTCTGAGGACCTTGAAGGAGTTATTTCCCCTTGCTCTGCAAGGACCTTGAAGGAGTTATTTCCCCTCGCTCTGAGGACCTTGAAGGAGTTATTTCCCCTTGCTCTGCAAGGACCTTGAAGGAGTTATTTCCCCTTGCTCTGAGGACCTTGAAGGAGTTATTTCCCCTTGCTCTGCAAGGACCTTGAAGGAGTTATTTCCCTCGCTCTGAGGACCTTGAAGGAGTTATTTCCCCTCGCTCTGAGGACCTTGAAGGAGTTATTTCCCCTCGCTCTGAGGACCTTGAAGGAGTTATTTCCCCTCGCTCTGGGGACCTTGAAGGAGTTATTTCCCCTTGCTCTGAGGACCTTGAAGGAGTTATTTCCCCTTGCTCTGCAAGGACCTTGAAGGAGTTATTTCCCCTTGCTCTGAGGACCTTGAAGGAGTTATTTCCCCTCGCTCTGAGGACCTTGAAGGAGTTATTTCCCCTTGCTCTGAGGACCTTGAAGGAGTTATTTCCCCTCGCTCTGAGGACCTTGAAGGAGTTATATCCCCTTGCTATGAGGACCTTGAAGGAGTTATTTCCGCTCTGCAAGGACCGCAGCTTTTGTAGAGCGACGGGTAACGATGGTCCAAGGGTGACTGTTATGTTCAGAGGGTCCCTGGTTCGAGCACAGGGTGGGGCGAGGAGAGGGACAGAAACCTCACTGTGACATAGACGTTGCTTAAAACGTATTATAAACTGGGTGGTTTGAGCGCTGAATGCTGATTGGCTGAAAGCCGTTGTATATCAGATCACATATCACGGGTATGACGAAACATTTATTTTTCCTGCTATACTTATATTGATAACCAGTTTATAATAGCAATAAAGGCATCTTGGGGGTTTGTGGGATATGGCCAATATATCACAGCTAAGGGTTGTATCCAGGAACTTGTGTTGTGCCTAAGGACAGCCCTTAGCCGTGGTATATTGGCCATATACCACACCACCTCCTTGGGCCGTATTGCTTAAATATCCAACATTACTTTCTCAACTATCTATTGATGGTGTGGATTTAATTTACCAGGTAATTGGTTGGATCACTGAGGACATCAGAACACCTGTTCTCTATTTAACTCCATGTGTATCCCCGGGCTCTCTTGGAGAGATACTTTTATCAATATATTCAGCTCTGTTTACCTTCAGATTTGAAAATGCTAATTAGCATCAAAGTAGACATCATGCAAGAACGACAACTGCCGAAACATCCATTCTATAAGGAATGTCACTTTGAACTATCCCCTCTAACCAAGACAGAGAGAGAGTGAGAGAGACGGACAATTCTACAAAAGAAAGACTTTTCACCAGCGATCAATACGACACACTGAGCGTAAATATATATATTGATTGCAATTGTTTGCGAATGAGTGAGCGTTCATGTGTAAAAGATTAGCATTTCAATTGTTATAATTATTAATTCTGTAGTGACTTCTTAGTCGACCCCCACTTCTCTCATCTAACAAGCCGCCATGCCGGGTCAGCCCACTAGGGGCACATTCTCCTATCATTTCATGTAACCACATTTACCATGTTTGTTTGTTTATGCATTTCTGTAAATTACTTAGTAAGTAATAAATGATGTAAGACAATTGATGTATGGATGACTCATAGTGAAGACTGGGTTCGTGCAGATAACCAACAATTTACGACGTTTGGAATGAGACTAACGTGAGGTAAAATAAATAAATCATTAATCAGAAGACTATTGATCAGATATG
The DNA here is from genome assembly GCF_002021735.2 of Oncorhynchus kisutch. Lineage (NCBI taxonomy): Eukaryota > Metazoa > Chordata > Actinopteri > Salmoniformes > Salmonidae > Oncorhynchus > Oncorhynchus kisutch. The sequence goes on from NC_034186.2 coordinate 1,676,165, forward strand.
AAAATATCTGAAAGGTTATATTGGGAAATTATAACTTTGTAATCTGAATATTGTCCTAGGTGCCCCGACATCCTAGTTAATTACAGTTACATGATTAATCCGTTTAATCACGTAATACTAATTACAGAGAATCTTTGATTAAAACTAAGTCTTCAGTTTAATGATAGTAAAGACAAGACACTGTTCTATCAGTCTGCCTGTCTGTCCGGTCATCTGTAGCTCTGTAATGTGATGCTGCCAGATACCACATTTGTGTAGATATGATATTTGAAGAGGCCAGTCATTAGGATGGCTCCATCTAGCACAGCTTGTTCAGCTCTAGGCAGCATCCCAAATAACACCCTATTCCCTGATATTGCACATTTGGCCATGGCCCATAGAGCTCTGGTATAAAGTAGTGCACTATAAAAAGGGAATAGGGTGCCATAGGGCTCTGGTATAAAGTAGTGCACTATAAAAAGGGAATAGGGTGCCATAGGGCTCTGGTATAAAGTAGTGCACTATAAAAAGGGAATAGGGCTCTGGTATAAAGTAGTGCACTATAAAAAGGGAATAGGGCTCTGGTATAAAGTAGTGCACTATAAAACGGGAATAGGGCTCTGGTATAAAGTAGTGCACTATAAAAAGGGAATAGGGTGCCATTTGGGACGTAGGTTACAACCTCGTTGAAGTGATAGGCTACTACCAGTCACAATGGACTCATCTGTTACACACATAGTAAAGGGCAAGATAATTGTTTGTCACTGAGCTGACAGATCTGATCTAGGTTAACAACATAACACAGATCTGATCTAGGTTAACAACATAACACAGATCTGATCTAGGTTAACAACATAACAAAGATCTGATCTAGGTTAACAACATAGCACAGATCTGATCGAGGTTAACAACATAGCACAGATCTGATCTAGGTTAACAACATAGCACAGATCTGATCTAGGTTAACAACATAGCACAGATCTGATCTAGGTTAACAACATAGCACAGATCTCCTCTAGGTTAACAATATAATACAGATCTGATCTAGGTTAACAACATAACACAGATCTGATCTAGGTTAACAACATAGCACAGATCTGATCTAGGTTAACAACATAGCACAGATCTGATCTAGGTTAACAACATAGCACAGATCTGATCTAGGTTAACAATATAACACAGATCTGATCTAGGTTAACAACATAACACAGATCTGATCTAGGTTAACAACATAACACAGATCTGATCTAGGTTAACGATATAACACAGATCTGATATAGGTTAACAACATAGCACAGATCTGATCTAGGTTAACAATATAACACAGATCTGATCTAGGTTAACAACATAGCACAGATCTGATCTAGGTTAACAATATAACACAGATCTGATCTAGGTTAACAATATAACACAGATCTGATCTAGGTTAACAACATAGCACAGATCTTAAATGGAAGAAGTTTGGAACCAGCAAGACTCTTCCTAGAGTTGGCTGCCCGTCCAAACTGAGCAATCGGGGAAGAAGGGCCTTGGTCAAGGAGGTGACCAAGAACCCGATGGTCACTCTGACAGAGCTCCAGAGTTCCTCTGTGGAGATGGGAGAACCTTCCAGAAGGACAACCATCTCTGCAGCACCACCAATCAGGCCTTTATGGTAGAGTGGCCAGATGGAAGCCACTCCTCAGTAAAAGGCACATGACAGCCCGTTTTGAGTTCGCCAAAAGGCACCAAAAGGACTCTCAGACTATGAGAAAAAAGATTCTCTGGTCTGATGAAACCAAGATTGAACTCTTTGGCCTGAATGCCAAGCATCACGTCTGGAGGAAACCAGGCACCATCCCTACGGTGAAGCATGGTGGAGGCTGCACATGCTGTGGGTATGTTTTTCAGCGGCAGGGACTGGGAGACTAGTCAGGATTGAGGGAAAGATGAACAGAGCAAAGGACAGAGAGATCCTTGATGAAAACCTGCTCCAGAGTGCTCAGGACTTTAGAATGGGGTGAAGGTTCACCTTCAAACAGGACAACAACCCTAAGCACACAGCCAAGACAACACAGGAGTGGCTTCGGGACAGGTCTCTGAATGTCCATGAGTGGCCCAGCCAGAGCCCGGACTTGAACGCGAACATCTCCAGAGAGACCTGAAAATAGTTGTGCAGCGACGCTCCCCATCCAACCTGACAGAGGTTGAGAGGATCTGCAGAGAATAATGGGAGAAACTCCACAAATACAGGTGTGCCAAGCTTGTAGCGTCATACCCAAGAAGACTCCAGGCTGTAATCACAGCCAAAGGTTCTTCAACAAAGTACTGAATAAAGAGTCTGAATACTTATTTAAATGTCATGTTTCTAAAAACCTGTTTTTGCTTTTTCATTATGGGGTATTGTGATGTCATTATGGGGTATTGTGATGTCATTATGGGGTATTGTGATGTCATTATGGGGTGTTGTGATGCCATTATGGGGTGTTGTGATGTCATTATGGGGTGTTGTGATTGCCATTATGGGGTGTTGTGATGTCATTATGGGGTATTGTGATGTCATTATGGGGTGTTGTGATGTCATTATGGGGTATTGTGATGTCATTATGGGGTGTTGTGATGTCATTATGGGGTGTTGTGATGTCATTATGGGGTATTGTGATGTCATTATGGGGTATTGTGATGTCATTATGGGGTGTTGTGATGTCATTATGGGGTGTTGTGATGTCATTATGGGGTATTGTGATGTCATTATGGGGTATTGTGATGTCATTATGGGGTGTTGTGATGTCATTATGGGGTGTTGTGATGTCATTATGGGGTATTGTGATGTCATTATGGGGTGTTGTGATGTCATTATGGGGTGTTGTGATGTCATTATGGGGTGTTGTGATGTCATTATGGGGTGTTGTGATGTCATTATGGGGTGTTGTGATGTCATTATGGGGTATTGTGATGTCATTACGGGGTGTTGTGATGTCATTATGGGGTGTTGTGATGTCATTATGGGGTGTTGTGATGTCATTATGGGGTGTTGTGATGTCATTATGGGGTGTTGTGATGTCATTATGGGGTGTTGTGATGTCATTATGGGGTATTGTGATGTCATTATGGGGTATTGTGATGTCATTATGGGGTGTTGTGATGTCATTATGGGGTATTGTGATATCATTATGGGGTGTTGTGATGCCATTATGGGGTATTGTGATGTCATTATGGGGTGTTGTGATGCCATTATGGGGTGTTGTGATGTCATTATGGGGTATTGTGATGTCATTATGGGGTATTGTGATGTCATTATGGGGTGTTGTGATGTCATTATGGGGTATTGTGATGTCATTATGGGGTGTTGTGATGTCATTATGGGGTATTGTGATGTCATTATGGGGTATTGTGATGTCATTATGGGGTGTTGTGATGTCATTATGGGGTGTTGTGATGTCATTATGGGGTGTTGTGATGTCATTATGGGGTGTTGTGATGTCATTATGGGGTGTTGTGATTTTTATTTATTTTACCTTTATTTAACCAGGTAGGCAAGTTGAGAACAAGTTCTCATTTACAATTGCGACCTGGCCAAGATAAAGCAAAGCAGTTCGACAGATAAAACGACACAGAGTTACACATGGAGTAAAAACAAACATACAGTCAATAATGCAGTATAAACAAGTCTATATACAATGTGAGCAAATGAGGTGAGAAGGGAGGTAAAGGCAAAAAAGGCCATGATGGCAAAGTAAATACAATATAGCAAGTAAAATACTGGAATGGTAGTTTTGCAATGGAAGAATGTGCAAAGTAGAAATAAAAAAATAATGGGGTGCAAAGGAGCAAAATAAATAAATAAATAAAAATTTAATACAGTTGGGAAAGAGGTAGTTGTTTGGGCTAAATTATAGGTGGGCTATGTACAGGTGCAGTAATCTGTGAGCTGCTCTGACAGTTGGTGCTTAAAGCTAGTGAGGGAGATAAGTGTTTCCAGTTTCAGAGATTTTTGTAGTTCGTTCCAGTCATTGGCAGCAGAGAACTGGAAGGAGAGGCGGCCAAAGAAAGAATTGGTTTTGGGGGTGACTAGAGAGATATACCTGCTGGAGCGTGTGCTACAGGTGGGAGATGCTATGGTGACCAGCGAGCTGAGATAAGGGGGGACTTTACCTAGCAGGGTCTTGTAGATGACATGGAGCCAGTGGGTTTGGCGACGAGTATGAAGCGAGGGCCAGCCAACGAGAGCGTACAGGTCGCAATGGTGGGTAGTATATGGGGCTTTGGTGATAAAACGGATTGCACTGTGATAGACTGCATCCAATTTGTTGAGTAGGGTATTGGAGGCTATTTTGTAAATGACATCGCCAAAGTCGAGGATTGGTAGGATGGTCAGTTTTACAAGGGTATGTTTGGCAGCATGAGTGAAGGATGCTTTGTTGCGAAATAGGAAGCCAATTCTAGATTTAACTTTGGATTGGAGATGTTTGATATGGGTCTGGAAGGAGAGTTTACAGTCTAACCAGACACCTAAGTATTTGTAGTTGTCCACGTATTCTAAGTCAGAGCCGTCCAGAGTAGTGATGTTGGACAGGCGGGTAGGTGCAGGTAGCGATCGGTTGAAGAGCATGCATTTAGTTTTACTTGTATTTAAGAGCAATTGGAGGCCACGGAAGGAGAGTTGTATGGCATTGAAGCTTGCCTGGAGGGTTGTTAACACAGTGTCCAAAGAAGGGCCGGAAGTATACAGAATGGTGTCGTCTGCGTAGAGGTGGATCAGGGACTCACCAGCAGCAAGAGCGACCTCATTGATGTATACAGAGAAGAGAGTCGGTCCAAGAATTGAACCCTGTGGCACCCCCATAGAGACTGCCAGAGGTCCGGACAGCAGACCCTCCGATTTGACACACTGAACTCTATCAGAGAAGTAGTTGGTGAACCAGGCGAGGCAATCATTTGAGAAACCAAGGCTGTCGAGTCTGCCGATGAGGATATGGTGATTGACAGAGTCGAAAGCCTTGGCCAGATCAATGAATACGGCTGCACAGTAATGTTTCTTATCGATGGCGGTTAAGATATCGTTTAGGACCTTGAGCGTGGCTGACGTGCACCCATGACCAGCTCTGAAACCGGATTGCATAGCAGAGAAGGTATGGTGAGATTCGAAATGGTCGGTAATCTGTTTGTTGACTTGGCTTTCGAAGACCTTAGAAAGGCACGGTAGGATAGATATAGGTCTGTAGCAGTTTGGGTCAAGAGTGTCCCCCCCTTTGAAGAGGGGGATGACCGCAGCTGCTTTCCAATCTTTGGGAATCTCAGACGACACGAAAGAGAGGTTGAACAGGCTAGTAATAGGGGTGGCAACAATTTCGGCAGATAATTTTAGAAAGAAAGGGTCCCTAATTGTCTAGCCCGGCTGATTTGTAGGGGTCCAGATTTTGCAGCTCTTTCAGAACATCAGCTGAATGGATTTGGGAGAAGGAGAAATGGGGAAGGCTTGGGCGAGTTGCTGTTGGGGGTGCAGTGCTGTTGTCCGGGGTAGGAGTAGCCAGGTGGAAAGCATGGCCAGCCGTAGAAAAATGCTTTATCAGTGGTGACAGTGTTTCCTATCTTCAGTGCAGTGGGCAGCTGGGAGGAGGTGTTCTTATTCTCCATGGACTTTACAGTGTCCCAGAACTTTTTTGAGTTAGTGTTGCAGGAAGCAAATTTCTGCTTGAAAAAGCTAGCCTTGGCTTTTCTAACTGCCTGTGTATAATGATTTCTAGCTTCCCTGAACAGCTGCATATCACGGGGGCTGTTCGATGCTAATGCAGAACGCCATAGGATGTTTTTGTGTTGGTTAAGGGCAGTCAGGTCTGGGGAGAACCAAGGGCTATATCTGTTCCTGGTTCTAAATTTCTTGAATGGGGCATGTTTATTTAAGATGGTTAGGAAGGCATTTTTAAAAAATATCCAGGCATCCTCTACTGACGGGATGAGATCAATATCCTTCCAGGATACCCCGGCCAGGTCGATTAGAAAGGCCTGCTCGCAGAAGTGTTTCAGGGAGCGTTTTACAGTGATGAGTGGAGGTCGTTTGACCGCTGACCCATTACGGATGCAGGCAATGAGGCAGTGATCGCTGAGATCTTGGTTGAAGACAGCAGAGGTGTATTTAGAGGGGAAGTTGGTTAGGATGATATCTATGAGGGTGCCCGTGTTTAAGGTTTTGGGGAGGTACCTGGTAGGTTCATTGATTATTTGTGTGAGATTGAGGGCATCAAGTTTAGATTGTAGGATGGCTGGGGTGTTAAGCATGTTCCAGTTTAGGTCGCCTAGCAGCACGAACTCTGAAGATAGATGGGGGGCAATCAGTTCACATATGGTGTCCAGAGCACAGCTGGGGGCAGAGGGTGGTCTATAGCAGGCGGCAACGGTGAGAGACTTGTTTTTAGAGAGGTGGATTTTTAAAAGTAGAAGTTCAAATTGTTTGGGTACAGACCTGGATAGTAGGACAGAACTCTGCAGGCTATCTTTGCAGTAGATTGCAACACCGCCCCCTTTGGCAGTTCTATCTTGTCTGAAAATGTTGTAGTTTGGAATTAAAACTTCAGAATTTTTGGTGGTCTTCCTAAGCCAGGATTCAGACACAGCTAGAACATCCGGGTTGGCAGAGTGTGCTAAAGCAGTGAATAGAACAAACTTAGGGAGGAGGCTTCTAATGTTAACATGCATGAAACCAAAGCTATTACGGTTACAGAAGTCGTCAAAAGAGAGCGCCTGGGGAATAGGAGTGGAGCTAGGCACTGCAGGGCCTGGATTCACCTCTACATCGCCAGAGGAACATAGGAGGAGTAGAATAAGGGTACGGCTAAAAGCTATGAGAATTGGTCGTCTAGAACGTCTGGAACATAGAGTAAAAGGAGGTTTCTGGGGGCGATAAAATAGCATCAAGGTATAATGTACAGACAAATGTATGGTAGGATGTGAATACAGTGGAGGTAAACCTAGGTATTGAGTGATGAAGAGAGAGATATTGTCTCTAGAAACATCGTTGAAACCAGGAGATGTCATTGCATGTGTGGGTGGTGGAACTAATAGGTTGGATAAGGTATAGTGAGCAGGACTAGAGGCTCTACAGTGAAATAAGCCAATAAACACTAACCAGAACAGAAATGGACAAGACATATTGACATTAAGGATAGGCATGCTTAGTCGAGTGATCAAAAGGGTCCGGTGAGTGGAGAGGTTGGTTGGTGATTTAGACAGCTAGCCAGGGCATCGGTAGCAAGCTAGCATAGGATGGAGGTCTGTTGTTAGCTACCTCTTGCGTTCCGTCAGTAGATTAGTGGGGTTCCGTGTGGTAGAGGGGATTAATCCAAATCACACAACAACAACAAAAATAAAAACAATAGATATAGTTATAGAGGACCAAGAAGAAAATATAATAATAATTAAAAAAATAATTAAAAAAAAAAAAAAAAAAAATAAATAAATAAATAAATAAATAAATAAAAAAATAGTCAGCCGGTAAGACAGCTAACGGTTAGCAGGCCGCAGATGGGCGTTCAGGTAACGTCGCGACGGAGGAGCCGGCCGAATAACTCCTTCGGGTAGATAACGTCGGCAGTCCAGTTGTGAAGGCCCGGTGGGGCTCCGCGAAGGCAGTAAAACGGGTCCGGATAGGTGACTGCAGCCCAGGTGTGATTGATGGAACTCAGGAGTGATTGACGGAGCTTGCTAGCTCCGGAATAATTGATGTTTGCTCCGGAATCGACGAAGGCCGATGGTCACACGGATAGCAGCTAGCTAGCTGTGAGATCCGGGTATGAATGTCCAGGGACATGGAGAGAAAAATTGGTCCGGTATGTTCCGTTCCGAGCCGCGCTGCGCCGTACAGAACTGGCGATAGATTTTCGAGCTAAAGGATAGCTGATGACCACAAACCATGGTTAGCTGAATATTAACGATTTGCCAGTAAAGGAGCTAACTAGCTTCTGAACTAGCTTCTGGATTAGCTTCTGGCTAGTTTCTGGCTAGCTTCTTGGAGGATTACAGATCTGAGGTAAATAATACTTTTTATAAATATACATTGGTGAGGCGGGTTGCAGGAGAGTGTTTTGAAGATGAGTTGATGGAAAATAAAAATAAAATGTATGTGAAAAAGTTGTAAATATATATATATACAGGACACGACAAGACGAGGACAAAAGACGTCTGAACTGCTATGCCACCTTAGAGAAGAATGATGTCATTATGGGGTATTGTGATGTCATTATGGGGTATTGTGATGTCATTATGGGGTGTTGTGATGTCATTATGGGGTATTGTGATGTCATTATGGGGTGTTGTGATGCCATTATGGGGTATTGTGATGTCATTATGGGGTGTTGTGATGCCATTATGGGGTGTTGTGATGTCATTATGGGGTATTGTGATGTCATTATGGGGTATTGTGATGTCATTATGGGGTGTTGTGATGTCATTATGGGGTATTGTGATGTCATTATGGGGTGTTGTGATGTCATTATGGGGTATTGTGATGTCATTATGGGGTATTGTGATGTCATTATGGGGTGTTGTGATGTCATTATGGGGTGTTGTGATGTCATTATGGGGTGTTGTGATGTCATTATGGGGTGTTGTGATGTCATTATGGGGTATTGTGTTTAAATTGATGAGGTAATTATTTTATATAACTTTTTTTTAAGGCTGTAACGTAACAAAATGTGAAAAAAGTCCAGGGGTCTGAATACTTTCCAAATGCATTGTACACTGAGTATAACAAACATTAGGAAAACCTTTCTAATATTGAGTTGTCATTTGGTTGGTGGACCATTCTTGACATACACTGGAAACTGTTGAGCGTAAAAAACATAGCAGAGTTCAAGTTCTTGACACAAACCAGTGCGTTGGCCTGTCGCCTACAACCAGTGCGTTGGCCTGTCGCCTACAACCAGTGCGTTGGCCTGTCGCCTACAACCAGTGCGTTGGCCTGTCGCCTACAACCAGTGCGTTGGCCTGTCGCCAACAACCATATCCTGTTCAAAGGAGCTTCAATCTTTTGTCTTGCTCATTCACCCTCTGAATGGCACACATACACAATCCATGTCTGTTGTCCCAAGGCTTAAAAATCATTCTTTAACCTGTCTCCTCCCCTTCATCTGCACTGATTGAGGTGGATTTAACAAATGTCATCAATAAGAGATCATAGCTTTCACCTGTGATCACCTGGTCATGTTATTGTAAGAGTGTTCATAATGAAAGTGGGGGGGGGGGGGGGGTGGTGAAGCTCAATATTAATAAGGTGTTCTTAATGTTTTATACACTGTGCGAAAAACCCAGCAGCGTTGCAGTTCTGTATATATTTCTTTCGAATTTTCATTGTTGAATATAAAAACACCAGGAAATCAGCTCCAATCAGCTCCAAGTGATTTTAATTTAATAAATCTATTCTAAAAGTATTTCCATGCGTAATAGAGAGACACGTGATCATATAAAAACGTCAGCAAGGTTGAAATGATTCATTCTTAGTCAAATATTATATCTGTTTGGGCATCTTGTGGTCAATATGGACGCGCGGGTTGGATCACGTTGATGATCCCTGCAATACAGCATGTCTGATCGCTAATCGTTAGGGGTATAGGCTTGCAAGAGTTTTTGCTTGTGTCTGTCGGGAGTGGTGCGCTATCACGCTTGCTGAGTAAATACCAGAGGAAAGTGGAGAACATGCTTTGAGTTTTGTGCGTTTTCTGTTGTGCCCCACCCGCAAAACCTGCGATTTCTTTTAATCGGAGCCTGCAGGAGAAATCCGATGTGAAGGAAAGAAATTGAGAATTAGTTGACAAATCATGAGGCAAAAAAACAGCACTTTGTCCCTCTTTTTGAAGTTAGATGTATTTTTTATAAAACTAAATCAAAAGTGGTGTGGCCCAGATTGAATATTGCTGTCCGCTATGGCAAATGCCGCATTGCCACAGGTTTCTGGTGGCCTGGCTGGCTGACCTCGGAGTCAATATGAACTCCGCTGTTCAATCAGCAAAAACGCTCTGACAGGCTTGTATCATATCACGTCAAGTGGGCCCATGTTACTGCTCTGCCATAGAGACTGGGACAATTTATGAAATATCCTGACTATGTGTTATGAATATGTGGACTTTTCCATGTGAATATTAAAGTGACCAAATATGTGAATATTATCTGCTATTACTACAAGGTCCAATAGGAATTCAGGGAACTCAGTGAGGAACGCTGTATATGGCCCAGGAGGCCTGTAAACAGTAGCTATAAAAAGTGATTGAGTAGGCTGCATAGATTTCATGATTAGAAGCTCAAAAGATGAAAATGCAGTCTTTTTTTCTGTAAATTGACATTTATTGTCGTAAATGTTAGCAAAATGTTAGCAAAATGTTAGCAAAATGTTAGCAAAATGTTAGCTCCATGCGTAATCGATTTTTAAATGTTTTATTTCACCATTTTTAAACCAACTGCTTTATCTTGGCCAGGTTTATTTGATTTATTTCACCTTTATTTAACCAGGTAGGCCAGTTGAGAACACCTTTATTTAACCAGGTAGGCCAGTTGAGAACAAGTTCTCATTTACAACTGCGACCTGGCCAAGATAAAGCAAAGCAGTGCGACAAAAACAACACAGAGTTACACATGGAATAAATAAACATACAGTCATTAACACAATATAAAATATACATACAGTGTGTGCAAATGTAGTAAGATTAGGCAGGTAAGGCAATAAATAGGCCATAGTGGCTAAATAATTACAAATAATTACAATTTAGCATTAACACTGGAGTGGTAGATGTGCGGATGATGAAGAGCAAGTAGAGATACTGGGGTACAGAAGAGAAAAAATAAATAACAATATGGGGATGAGGTCGTTGGGTGGGCTATTTATAGATGGGCTGTGTACAGGTATAGTGATCGGTAAGCTGCTCTGACAGCTGATGCTTAAAGTTAGTGAGGGAGATATAAGTCTCCAGCTTCAGTGATTTTTGCAATTCGTTCCAGTCTTTGGCAGCAGAGAACTGGAAGGAAAGGCGGCCAAAGGAGGAGTTGGCTTTCGGGGTGACCAGTGAGATATACCTGATGAAGTTGCCAATTAACAATTTCTTTGTGGATTTTTGACGTGTGCTTGGGGATATTGTCTTGCTGGAAGATCCACTTGCGACCATGTTTCAGCCTCAGAGGCAAATCCCGAACTATACCTTTTAACTCGAATAAAATGGCTGTTCAGTGACCAGTTCAGATTTTGACAGCGCAAAAAGTTTTAGAAAATACTATTATTGTCAATTATTTAGCCTGACAATACTGCAGGTCCCAGGTCAGTTCTAAATGGTCCTTTCATTGCAAAACGCTTTGAAAGGGACTTCCGTGTACATTAGTGCTTTTTAATGTTTTCATACTTGCAGATGAATGCTTTTCCTGTATATTTTAGTAGACATGTATCAATGTTTTGGGGAAGGTTCTTCTGGAAGTTTAAAAAAAAATGAACAGCGTCGGTGTTTAATCATGAAACAAACATGAAAAACATAAAACAACATTTTAAAACAGTTTATTTCAGGCTTGGTGTTTTAAACATGGGTTGGTGATAACTTTTACAGAAAACTCATGCCACAGTTTATTTCAGGCTTGGTGTTTTAAACATGGGTTGGTGATAACTTTTACAGCAAACTCATGCCACAGTTTATTTCAGGCTTGGTAACTTTGCTACAAAACCTAGCAGTAATGTTAGTCTTGGTAACTTTACAGTAAACACAAGCTAAAGTAATTTTGTGATGACACAGTCGTATATCAGAGTACCTGTTCAGATGTGTATAATATTCATGCAGTATAGATTGTATTACTTTGCAGATAAACTAAACAGTGGAAGTCTTTACCTCTAACCCTGCCCCTCTAACCCTGCCTCTCTAACCCTGCCTCTCTAACCCTTTATCTCTAACCCTGCCTCTCTAACCCTTTCTCTCTAACCCTGCCTCTCTAACCCTTTCTCTCTAACCCTGCCTCTCTAACCCTTTCTCTCTAACCCTGCCTCTCTAACCCTGCTCTCTAACCCTTTCTCTCTAACCCTGCCTCTCTAACCCTTTCTCTCTAACCCTGCCTCTCTAACCCTGCCTCTCTAACCCTTCTCTCTAACCCTGCCTCTCTAACCCTTTCTCTCTAACCCTGCCTCTCTAACCCTTTCTCTCTAACCCTGCCTCTCTAACCCTGCCTCTCTAACCCTGCCTCTCTAACCCTTTCTCTCTAACCCTGCCTCTCTAACCCTTTCTCTCTAACCCTGCCTCTCTAACCCTTTCTCTCTAACCCTTCTCTCTAACCCTTCTCTCTAACCCTGCCTCTCTAACCCTGCCTCTCTAACCCTGCCTCTCTAACCCTGCCTCTCTAACCCTGCCTCTCCAACCCTGCCTCTCCAACCCTGCATCTCTAACCCTGCCTCTCTAACCCTGCCTCTCTAACCCTGCCTCTCCAACCCTGCCTCTCTAACCCTGCCTCTCTAACCCTGCCTCTCTAACCCTGCCTCTCTAACCCTGCCTCTCTAACCCTGCCTCTCTAACCCTTTCTCTCTAACCCTGCCTCTCTAACCCTTTCTCTCTAACCCTGCCTCTCTAACCCTTTCTCTCTAACCCTGCCTCTCTAACCCTTTCTCTCTAACCCTGCCTCTCTAACCCTGCCTCTCTAACCCTTTCTCTCTAACCCTGCCTCTCTAACCCTTTCTCTCTAACCCTGCCTCTCTAACCCTGCCTCTCTAACCCTTTCTCTCTAACCCTGCCTCTCTAACCCTTTCTCTCTAACCCTGCCTCTCTAACCCTTTCTCTCTAACCCTGCCTCTCTAACCCTGCCTCTCTAACCCTGCCTCTCTAACCCTTTCTCTCTAACCCTGCCTCTCTAACCCTGCCTCTCTAACCCTTTCTCTCTAACCCTGCCTCTCTAACCCTTTCTCTCTAACCCTTTCTCTCTAACCCTGCCTCTCTAACCCTGCCTCTCTAACCCTGCCTCTCTAACCCTGCCTCTCTAACCCTGCCTCTCCAACCCTGCCTCTCCAACCCTGCCTCTCCAACCTGCATCTCTAACCCTGCCTCTCTAACCCTGCCTCTCTAACCCTGCCTCTCTAACCCTGCCTCTCTAACCCTGCCTCTCCAACCCTGCCTCTCTAACCCTGCCTCTCTAACCCTGCCTCTCTAACCCTGCCTCTCTAACCCTGCCTCTCCAACCCTGCCTCTCTACCCTGCCTCTCTAACCCTGCCTCTCCAACCCTGCCTCTTTACCCTGCCTCTCCAACCCTGCCTCTTTACCCTGCCTCTCCAACCCTCTCAGCCTGGCGCTGGAAAGTGTATGATCGCCAACCCTATGCCCGCATGCCGCTTCTCCAGGCAATGGAGGACGCATGTGGGGACATAGAGGTTGCCTCTGTCCAAGGTTGGATATGCCATGTTAGGAGATACTTCCCTCCATGTTTGGCAAGAGAAAACGTATCTTGTGATGTGGACGAAGTATTGTGGCCAGACCCAGGCCAGAGAAGAGATGAAGCGTAGCTTAGCACTGGTGACTGCCCCCCCTACCAATTCCTGGACTGACCCCCCGGGACCCCTCACACACAATTGTGTTCTTTACTGTATTCTGAAGAATATACTTTTGGTTTACATATGTTTATGGTTTTGTTGTATGCTACTGTATACAACAGTAATGTTTGGCCTAATAAATATTTTCTGTCTCTACATTGCATTGGTGTTTACAGTGTACTTGTTACCCCTCTCAGCAGATTACTTTCACTGTAGAACATTGTATTGAAATGTAGATATAAGCCTATGAAAGACCAAAGAGCTTTAGATTTAGATCAACAGTGTTTACATGGTATATCCAGAAATGTACTATTATGAAAGCAGTGTTTGCCATTTGATGCAAATGCTTCATTCTGACATGTGTTTATGCCATTTTGAATGCAGTGTTACATTTTGAAGGAGATGTGAGGCATTTTGCATTTTGTGTGTGCAGTTTTGGGAATTGTGTGTAGAGTTTTGATAAAAAGGAGACCGTTTTGAAAACGTGTGGAAGCAGTTGGAAACGTGTGGAAGCAGTTGGAAACATGTGGAAGCAGTTGGAAACGTGTGGAAGCAGTTGGAAACGTGTGGAAGCAGTTGAAAACGTGTGGAAGCAGTTGGAAACGTGTGGAAGCAGTTGGAAACGTGTGGAAGCAGTTGGAAACGTGTGGAAGCAGTTGGAAACGTGTGGAAGCAGTTGGAAACGTGTGGAAGCAGTTGGAAACGTGTGGAAGCAGTTGGAAACGTGTGGAAGCAGTTGGAAAAAACTGTAAATGTATTATTATTTTTTAAGAGATTGAATCCTAACTTCAATTTTAGTCTTCCGTTGTGTCACACGTGCTCCCTCTCCGGCCTCTAGGTCACCAGGCAGCTCGTTATGGCGCACACCTGTCAGCATTTCTACGTGCTACAGGGCATGATGACACCTCCTTGATTACCTGCCCTTAATATGTCACTGCCTTTGGTTCCTTCCCTATATATGTCCCTCCCCTTTGGTTCCTTCCCTATATATGTCCCTCCCCTTTGGTTCCTTCCCTATATATGTCCCTCCCCTTTGGTTCCTTCCCTATATGTCCCTCCCCTTTGGTTCCTTCCCTATATATGTCCCTCCCTGTGGTTCCTTCCCTATATATGTCCCTCCCCTTTGGTTCCTTCCCTATATATGTCCATCCCCTTTGGTTCCTTCCCTATATATGTCCCTCCCCTTTGGTTCCTTCCCTATATATATCTCTCTCCCTTTTGTTCCTCCCCTATATATATATATCTCTCCCTTTGGTTCCTTCCCTATATATGTCCCTCCCCTTTGGTTCCTTCCCTATATATGTCTCTCCCTTTGGTTCCTTCCCTATATTTATCACTCCCTTTGGTTCCTTCCCTATATATGTCCCTCCCTTTGGTTCCTTCCCTATATATGTCACTCCCTTTGGTTCCTTCTCTATATATGTCTCTCCCTGTGGTTCCTCCCCTATATATGTCACTCTCTTTGGTTCCTTCCCTATATATGTCCCTCCCCTTTGGTTCCTTCCCTATATATGTCTCTCCCTTTGGTTCCTTCCCTATATTTATCACTCCCTTTGGTTCCTTCCCTATATATGTCCTTCCCTGTGGTTCCTTCCCAATATATGTCCCTCCCTGTGGTTCCTTCCCAATATATGTCCGTCCCTGTGGTTCCTTCCCTATATATGTCCTTCCCTGTGGTTCCTTCCCAATATATGTCCCTCCCTGTGGTTCCTTCCCAATATATGTCCCTCCCTGTGGTTCCTTCCCTATATATGTCCCTCCCTGTGGTTCCTTCCCTATATATGTCACTCCCTTTGGTTCCTTCCCTATATGTGTCTCTCCCTTTGGTTCCTTCCCCAGGCGTTGTTGTTTCAGTTCCATGTCTGTGCATTGTTCATGTTTCTCGTTTTGTTAGTTTATTTATTAAATGATTCACTCCCTGAACTTACTTCCCGACTCCAAGCGCACACGTTACACATTGACATTAATACACGACTAAGTGAAATATTGACTGCAGTGGAAGTTAGACCTCACTTTTTACGTGATTTATTTCTGTTACAAGTATTAAACGTTATAGTAGCTGCCTCTTAGAATCAGTTCCCCAGCATCATTCCCTCAGCGCTATTATAAAATGGGCTATTAGGAGCCTGAGACAGATGAGAGCTCTGCCTGCTGGGAAGGGATGGGCTGGAGCTCTACTCTCTGATAGAGGGATGGGCTGGAGTTCTACACTTTGATAGAGGGATGGGCTGGAGCTCTACTCTCTGATAGAGGGATGGGCTGGAGCTCTACTCTGTGATAGATGGATGGGCTGCAGCTCAACTCTTATAGAGGGATGGGCTGCAGTTCTACTCTCTGACAGAGGGATGGGCTGCAACTCTACTCTCTGATAGAGGGAGGGGTTGGAGCTCTATGATAGAGGGAGGGGTTGGAGCTCTATGATAGAGGGAGGGGTTGGAGCTCAATGATAGAGGGATGGGCTGGAGCTCTACACTTTGATAGAGGGATGGGCTGCAGCTCTACTCTGATAGACGGATGGGCCGCAGCTCTACTCTTTGATAGAGGAATGGGCTGCAGCTCTACTCTCTGATAGAGGGATGGGCTGCTGCTCTACTCTCTGATAGAGGGATGGGCTGCAGCTCTACTCTCTGATAGAGGGATGGGCTGCAGCTCTACTCTCTGACAGAGGGATGGGCGGGAGCTCTACTCTCTGATAGAGGGATGGGCTGGAGCTCTACTCTCTGATAGAGATATGGGCTGGAGCTCTATGATAGAGGGATGGGCTGCAGCTCTACTCTCTGATAGAGGGATGGGCTGCTACTCTACTCTCTGATAGAGGGATGGGCTGCTGCTCTACTCTCTGATAGAGGGATGGGCTGCTACACTACTCTCTGATAGAGGGATGGGCTGCGGCTCTACTCTCTGATAGGGGGTTGGGCTGCAGCTCTGTCTGCTGGGAAGGGAAGGGATGGGCTTGAGCTGTACTCTGTGATAGGGGGGTGGGCTGCAGCTCTACTCTGATAGAGGGATGGGCTGGAGCTCTACTCTTTGATAGAGGGATGGGCTGCAGCTCTACTCTCTGATAGAGGGATGGGCTGGAGTTCTACACTCTGATAGAGGGATGAGTCCGAGCTCTACTCTGATAGAGGAAATGGCTGCAGCTCTACTCTCTGATAGAGGGATGGGATGGAGCTCTACTCTCTGATAGAGGGATGGGTTGCTGCTCTACTCTCTGATAGAGGGATGGGCTGGAGCTCTACTCTCTGATAGGGGGAAGGGCTGCAGCTCTACTCTCTGATAGAGGGATGGGCTGGAGTTCTACTCTCTGATAGAGGGATGGGCTTGAGCTCTACTCTCTGATAGAGGGATGGGCTGCAGCTCTACTTTGATAGAGGGATGGGCTGGAGCTCTACTCTTATAGAGGATTGGGCTGGAGCTCTACTCTCTGACAGGGGGAAGGGCTGCAGCTCTACTCTCTGACAGAGGGATGGGCTGCAGCTCTACTCTGATAGAGGGATGGGTCCGAGCTCTACTCTTTGATAGAGGGATGGGTCCGAGATCTACTCTGATAGAGGTAATGGCTGCAGCTCTACTCTCTGATAGAGGGATGGAATGGAGCTCTACTCTCTGATAGAGGGATGGGCTGGAGCTCGACTCTCTGATAGAGGGATGGGTTGCTGCTCTACTCTCTGATAGAGGGATGGGCTGGAGCTCTACTCTCTGATAGGGGGAAGGGGCTGCAGCTCTACTCTCTGATAGAGGGATGGGATGGAGCTCTACTCTCTGATAGAGAGATGGGCTGGAGCTCTACTCTCTGATAGAGGGATGTGCTGGAGCTCGACTCTCTGATAGAGGGATGGGCTGGAGCTCTACTCTCTGATAGAGGGATGGGCTGGAGCTCTACTCTGCTAGAGAGATGGGCTGCTCTACTCTCTGATAGAGGGATGGGCTGCAGCTCTACTCTCTGATAGAGGGATGGGCTGGTGCTCTACTCTCTGATAGAGGGATGGGCTGGTGTTCTACTCTTTGATAGAGGGATGGGCTGGAGCTCTACTCTGCTAGAGAGATGGGCTGCTCTACTCTCTGATAGAGGGATGGGCTGCAGATCTACTCTCTGATAGAGGGATGGGCTGGTGCTCTACTCTTTGATAGAGGGATGGGCTGGAGCTCTACTATCTGATAGAGGGATGGGCTGCAGCTCTACTCTCTGATAGAGGGATGGGCTGGAGTTCTACACTCTGATAGAGGGATGAGTCCGAGCTCTACTCTGATAGAGGAAATGGCTGCAGCTCTACTCTCTGATAGAGGGATGGGATGGAGCTCTACTCTCTGATAGAGGGATGGGTTGCTGCTCTACTCTCTGATAGAGGGATGGGCTGGAGCTCTACTCTCTGATAGGGGGAAGGGCTGCAGCTCTACTCTCTGATAGAGTGATGGGCTGGAGTTCTACTCTCTGATAGAGGGATGGGCTGCAGCTCTACTCTCTGATAGAGGGATGGCCTGCAGCTCTACTCTGATAGAGGGATGGGCTGGAGCTCTACTCTTATAGAGGATTGGGCTGGAGCTCTACTCTCTGACAGGGGGAAGGGCTGCAGCTCTACTCTCTGACAGAGGGATGGGCTGCAGCTCTACTCTGATAGAGGGATGGGTCCGAGCTCTACTCTTTGATAGAGGGATGGGTCCGAGATCTACTCTGATAGAGGAAATGGCTGCAGCTCTACTCTCTGATAGAGGGATGGGATGGAGCTCTACTCTCTGATAGAGGGATGGGCTGGAGCTCGAATCTCTGATAGAGGGATGGGTTGCTGCTCTACTCTCTGATAGAGGGATGGGCTGGAGCTCTACTCTCTGATAGGGGGAAGGGGCTGCAGCTCTACTCTCTGATAGAGGGATGGGCTGGAGTTCTACTCTCTGATAGAGGGATGGGCTGCAGCTCTACTCTCTGATAGAGGGATGGGCTGGAGCTCTACTCTTACAGAGGAATGTGCTGGAGCTCTACTCTCTGATAGAGGTATGGGCTGCAGCTCTACTCTGATAGAGGGAGGGGTTGGAGCTCAATGATAGAGGGATGGGCTGCAGCTCTACTCTCTGATAGAGGGATGGGATGGAGCTCTACTCTCTGATAGAGGGATGGGCTGGAGCTCTACTCTCTGATAGGGGGAAGGGCTGCAGCTCTACTCTCTGATAGAGGGAGGGGTTGTAGCTCAATGATAGAGGGATGGGCTGGATCTCTACTCTCTGATAGAGGGATGGGATGGAGCTCTACTCTCTGATAGAGGGATGGGCTGGAGCTCAACTCTCTGATAGAGGCATGGGTTGCTGCTCTACTCTCTGATAGAGGGATGGGCTGGAGCTTTACTCTCTGATAGGGGGAAGGGGCTGCAGCTCTACTCTCTGATAGAGGGATGGGCTGGAGTTCTACTCTCTGATAGAGGGATGGGCTGCAGCTCTACTCTCTGATAGAGGGATGGGCTGGAGCTCTACTCTTACAGAGGAATGGGCTGGAGCTCTACTCTCTGATAGAGCTTTGGGCTGCAGCTCTACTCTGATAGAGGTATGGGTCCGAGCTCTACTCTTTGATAGAGGGAGGGGTTGGAGCTCTACTCTCTGATAGAGGGATGGGCTGGAGCTCTACTCTCTGTTAGAGAGATTGGCCGCAGCTCTACTCTTTGATAGAGGGAGGGGTTTGAGCTCTATGATAGAGGGAGGGGTTGGAGCTCAATGATAGAGGGATGGGCTGCAGCTCTACTCTCTGATAGAGGGATGGGATGGAGCTCTACTCTCTGATAGAGGGATGGGCTGGAGCTCTACTCTCTGATAGGGGGAAGGGCTGCAGCTCTACTCTCTGATAGAGGGAGGGGTTGGAGCTCAATGATAGAGGGATGGGCTGGATCTCTACTCTCTGATAGAGGGATGGGATGGAGCTCAACTCTCTGATAGAGGGATGGGCTGGTGCTCTACTCTCTGATAGAGGGATGACCTGGAGCTCTACTATCTGACAGAGGGATGGGCTGCAGCTCTACTCTCTGATAGAGGGATGGGCTGGAGTTCTACACTCTGATATAGGGATGAGTCCGAGCTCTACTCTGATAGAGGAAATGGCTGCAGCTCTACTCTCTGATAGAGGGATGGGATGGAGCTCTACTCTCTGATAGAGGGATGGGTTGCTGCTCTACTCTATGATAGAGGGATGGGCTGGAGCTCTACTCTCTGATAGGGGGAAGGGCTGCAGCTCTACTCTCTGATAGAGGGATGGGCTGGAGTTCTACTCTCTGATAGAGGGATGGGCTGCAGCTCTACTCTCTGATAGAGGGATGGCCTGCAGCTCTACTCTGATAGAGGGATGGGCTGGAGCTCTACTCTTATAGAGGAATGGGCTGGAGCTCTACTCTCTGACAGGGGGAAGGGCTGCAGCTCTACTCTCTGACAGAGGGATGGGCTGCAGCTCTACTCTGATAGAGGGATGGGTCCGAGCTCTACTCTTTGATAGAGGGATGGGTCCGAGATCTACTCTGATAGAGGAAATGGCTGCAGCTCTACTCTCTGATAGAGGGATGGGATGGAGCTCTACTCTCTGATAGAGGGATGGGCTGGAGCTCGACTCTCTGATAGAGGGATGGGTTGCTGCTCTACTCTCTGATAGAGGGATGGGCTGGAGCTCTACTCTCTGATAGGGGGAAGGGGCTGCAGCTCTACTCTCTGATAGAGGGATGGGCTGGAGTTCTACTCTCTGATAGAGGGATGGGCTGCAGCTCTACTCTCTGATAGAGGGATGGGCTGGAGCTCTACTCTTACAGAGGAATGGGCTGGAGCTCTACTCTCTGATAGAGGTATGGGCTGCAGCTCTACTCTGATAGAGGGAGGGGTTGGAGCTCAATGATAGAGGGATGGGCTGGATCTCTACTCTCTGATAGAGGGATGGGATGGAGCTCTACTCTCTGATAGAGGGATTGGCTGGAGCTCGACTCTCTGATAGAGGCATGGGTTGCTGCTCTACTCTCTGATAGAGGGATGGGCTGGAGCTCTACTCTCTGATAGGGGGAAGGGGCTGCAGCTCTACTCTCTGATAGAGGGATGGGCTGCTACTCTACTCTCTGATAGAGGGATGGGCTGCTGCTCTACTCTCTGATAGAGGGATGGGCTGCTACACTACTCTCTGATAGAGGGATGGGCTGCGGCTCTACTCTCTGATAGGGGGTTGGGCTGCAGCTCTGTCTGCTGGGAAGGGAAGGGATGGGCTTGAGCTGTACTCTGTGATAGGGGGGTGGGCTGCAGCTCTACTCTGATAGAGGGATGGGCTGGAGCTCTACTCTTTGATAGAGGAAATGGCTGCAGCTCTACACTCTGATAGAGGGATGGGATGGAGCTCTACTCTCTGATAGAGGGATGGGCTGGAGCTCGACTCTCTGATAGAGGGATGGGTTGCTGCTCTACTCTCTGATAGAGGGATGGGCTGGAGCTCTACTCTCTGATAGGGGGAAGGGGCTGCAGCTCTACTCTCTGATAGAGGGATGGGCTGGAGTTCTACTCTCTGATAGAGGGATGGGCTGCAGCTCTACTCTCTGATAGAGGGATGGGCTGGAGCTCTACTCTTACAGAGGAATGGGCTGGAGCTCTACTCTCTGATAGAGGTATGGGCTGCAGCTCTACTCTGATAGAGGGAGGGGTTGGAGCTCAATGATAGAGGGATGGGCTGGATCTCTACTCTCTGATAGAGGGATGGGATGGAGCTCTACTCTCTGATAGAGGGATGGGCTGGAGCTCGACTCTCTGATAGAGGCATGGGTTGCTGCTCTACTCTCTGATAGAGGGATGGGCTGGAGCTCTACTCTCTGATAGGGGGAAGGGGCTGCAGCTCTACTCTCTGATAGAGGGATGGGCTGCTACTCTACTCTCTGATAGAGGGATGGGCTGCTGCTCTACTCTCTGATAGAGGGATGGGCTGCTACACTACTCTCTGATAGAGGGATGGGCTGCGGCTCTACTCTCTGATAGGGGGTTGGGCTGCAGCTCTGTCTGCTGGGAAGGGAAGGGATGGGATGGGCTTGAGCTGTACTCTGTGATAGGGGGGTGGGCTGCAGCTCTACTCTGATAGAGGGATGGGCTGGAGCTCTACTCTTTGATAGAGGGATGGGCTGCAGCTCTACTCTCTGATAGAGGGATGGGCTGGAGTTCTACACTCTGATAGAGGGATGAGTCCGAGCTCTACTCTGATAGAGGAAATGGCTGCAGCTCTACTCTCTGATAGAGGGATGGGATGGAGCTCTACTCTCTGATAGAGGGATGGGTTTCTGCTCTACTCTCTGATAGAGGGATGGGCTGGAGCTCTACTCTCTGATAGGGGGAAGGGCTGCAGCTCTACTCTCTGATAGAGGGATGGGCTGGAGTTCTACTCTCTGATAGAGGGATGGGCTTGAGCTCTACTCTCTGATAGAGAGTTGGGCTGCAGCTCTACTCTGATAGAGGGATGGGCTGGAGCTCTACTCTTATAGAGGATTGGGCTGGAGCTCTACTCTCTGATAGAGGTATGGGCTGCAGCTCTACTCTGATAGAGGGAGGGGTTGTAGCTCAATGATAGAGGGATGGGCTGGATCTCTACTCTCTGATAGAGGGATGGGATGGAGCTCTACTCTCTGATAGAGGGATGGGCTGGAGCTCGACTCTCTGATAGAGGCATGGGTTGCTGCTCTACTCTCTGATAGAGGGATGGGCTGGAGCTCTACTCTCTGATAGGGGGAAGGGGCTGCAGCTCTACTCTCTGATAGAGGGATGGGCTGCTACTCTACTCTCTGATAGAGGGATGGGCTGCTGCTCTACTCTCTGATAGAGGGATGGGCTGCTACACTACTCTCTGATAGAGGGATGGGCTGCGGCTCTACTCTCTGATAGGGGGTTGGGCTGCAGCTCTGTCTGCTGGGAAGGGAAGGGATGGGCTTGAGCTGTACTCTGTGATAGGGGGGTGGGCTGCAGCTCTACTCTGATAGAGGGCTGGGCTGGAGCTCTACTCTTTGATAGAGGGATGGGCTGCAGCTCTACTCTCTGATAGAGGGATGGGCTGGAGTACTACACTCTGATAGAGGGATGAGTCCGAGCTCTACTCTGATAGAGGAAATGGCTGCAGCTCTACTCTCTGATAGAGGGATGGGATGGAGCTCTACTCTCTGATAGAGGGATGGGTTGCTGCTCTACTCTCTGATAGAGGGATGGGCTGGAGCTCTACTCTCTGATAGGGGGAAGGGCTGCAGCTCTACTCTCTGATAGAGGGATGGGCTGGAGTTCTACTCTCTGATAGAGGGATGGGCTTGAGCTCTACTCTCTGATAGAGGGATGGGCTGCAGCTCTACTCTGATAGAGGGATGGGCTGGAGCTCTACTCTTATAGAGGATTGGGCTGGAGCTCTACTCTCTGACAGGGGGAAGGGCTGCAGCTCTACTCTCTGACAGAGGGATGGGCTGCAGCTCTACTCTGATAGAGGGATGGGTCCGAGCTCTACTCTTTGATAGAGGGATGGGTCCGAGATCTACTCTGATAGAGGAAATGGCTGCAGCTCTACTCTCTGATAGAGGGATGGAATGGAGCTCTACTCTCTGATAGAGGGATGGGCTGGAGCTCGACTCTCTGATAGAGGGATGGGTTGCTGCTCTACTCTCTGATAGAGGGATGGGCTGGAGCTCTACTCTCTGATAGGGGGAAGGGGCTGCAGCTCTACTCTCTGATAGAGGGATGGGATGGAGCTCTACTCTCTGATAGAGAGATGGGCTGGAGCTCTACTCTCTGATAGAGGGATGGGATGGAGCTCTACTCTCTGATAGAGGGATGGGTTGCTGCTCTACTCTCTGATAGAGGGATGGGCTGGAGCTCTACTCTCTGATAGGGGGAAGGGCTGCAGCTCTACTCTCTGATAGAGGGATGGGCTGGAGTTCTACTCTCTGATAGAGGGATGGGCTTGAGCTCTACTCTCTGATAGAGGGATGGGCTGCAGCTCTACTCTGATAGAGGGATGGGCTGGAGCTCTACTCTTATAGAGAATTGGGCTGGAGCTCTACTCTCTGACAGGGGGAAGGGCTGCAGCTCTACTCTGATAGAGGGATGGGTCCGAGCTCTACTCTTTGATAGAGGGATGGGTCCGAGATCTACTCTGATAGAGGAAATGGCTGCAGCTCTACTCTCTGATAGAGGGATGGGATGGAGCTCTACTCTCTGATAGAGGGATGGGCTGGAGCTCGAATCTCTGATAGAGGGATGGGTTGCTGCTCTACTCTCTGATAGAGGGATGGGCTGGAGCTCTACTCTCTGATAGGGGGAAGGGGCTGCAGCTCTACTCTCTGATAGAGGGATGGGCTGGAGTTCTACTCTCTGATAGAGGGATGGGCTGCAGCTCTACTCTCTGATAGAGGGATGGGCTGGAGCTCTACTCTTACAGAGGAATGTGCTGGAGCTCTACTCTCTGATAGAGGTATGGGCTGCAGCTGTACTCTGATAGAGGGAGGGGTTGGAGCTCAATGATAGAGGGATGGGCTGCAGCTCTACTCTCTGATAGAGGGATGGGATGGAGCTCTACTCTCTGATAGAGGGATGGGCTGGAGCTCTACTCTCTGATAGGGGGAAGGGCTGCAGCTCTACTCTCTGATAGAGGGAGGGGTTGTAGCTCAATGATAGAGGGATGGGCTGGATCTCTACTCTCTGATAGAGGGATGGGATGGAGCTCTACTCTCTGATAGAGGGATGGGCTGGAGCTCAACTCTCTGATAGAGGCATGGGTTGCTGCTCTACTCTCTGATAGAGGGATGGGCTGGAGCTTTACTCTCTGATAGGGGGAAGGGGCTGCAGCTCTACTCTCTGATAGAGGGATGGGCTGGAGTTCTACTCTCTGATAGAGGGATGGGCTGCAGCTCTACTCTCTGATAGAGGGATGGGCTGGAGCTCTACTCTTACAGAGGAATGGGCTGGAGCTCTACTCTCTGATAGAGGTATGGGCTGCAGCTCTACTCTGATAGAGGGATGGGTCCGAGCTCTACTCTTTGATAGAGGGAGGGGTTGGAGCTCTACTCTCTGATAGAGGGATGGGCTGGAGTTCTACTCTCTGATAGAGGGATGGGCTGCAGCTCTACTCTCTGATAGAGGGATGGGCTGGAGCTCTACTCTTACAGAGGAATGGGCTGGAGCTCTACTCTCTGATAGAGGTATGGGCTGCAGCTCTACTCTGATAGAGGGAGGGGTTGGAGCTCAATGATAGAGGGATGGGCTGGATCTCTACTCTCTGATAGAGGGATGGGATGGAGCTCTACTCTCTGATAGAGGGATGGGCTGGAGCTCGACTCTCTGATAGAGGCATGGGTTGCTGCTCTACTCTCTGATAGAGGGATGGGCTGGAGCTCTACTCTCTGATAGGGGGAAGGGGCTGCAGCTCTACTCTCTGATAGAGGGATGGGCTGCTACTCTACTCTCTGATAGAGGGATGGGCTGCTGCTCTACTCTCTGATAGAGGGATGGGCTGCTACACTACTCTCTGATAGAGGGATGGGCTGCGGCTCTACTCTCTGATAGGGGGTTGGGCTGCAGCTCTGTCTGCTGGGAAGGGAAGGGATGGACTTGAGCTGTACTCTGTGATAGGGGGGTGGGCTGCAGCTCTACTCTGATAGAGGGATGGGCTGGAGCTCTACTCTTTGATAGAGGGATGGGCTGCAGCTCTACTCTCAGATAGAGGGATGGGCTGCAGCTCTACTCTCTGATAGAGGGATGGGCTGGAGTTCTACACTCTGATAGAGGGATGAGTCCGAGCTCTACTCTCTGATAGAGGGATGGGATGGAGCTCTACTCTCTGATAGAGGGATGGGTTGCTGCTCTACTCTCTGATAGAGGGATGGGCTGGAGCTCTACTCTCTGATAGGGGGAAGGGCTGCAGCTCTACTCTCTGATAGAGGGATGGGCTGGAGTTCTACTCTCTGATAGAGGGATGGGCTTGAGCTCTACTCTCTGATAGAGGGATGGGCTGCAGCTCTACTCTGATAGAGGGATGGGCTGGAGCTCTACTCTTATAGAGGATTGGGCTGGAGCTCTACTCTCTGATAGAGGTATGGGCTGCAGCTCTACTCTGATAGAGGGAGGGGTTGGAGCTCAATGATAGAGGGATGGGCTGGATCTCTACTCTCTGATAGAGGGATGGGATGGAGCTCTACTCTCTGATAGAGGGATGGGCTGGAGCTCGACTCTCTGATAGAGGCATGGGTTGCTGCTCTACTCTCTGATAGAGGGATGGGCTGGAGCTCTACTCTCTGATAGGGGGAAGGGGCTGCAGCTCTACTCTCTGATAGAGGGATGGGCTGCTACTCTACTCTCTGATAGAGGGATGGGCTGCTGCTCTACTCTCTGATAGAGGGATGGGCTGCTACACTACTCTCTGATAGAGGGATGGGCTGCGGCTCTACTCTCTGATAGGGGGTTGGGCTGCAGCTCTGTCTGCTGGGAAGGGAAGGGATGGGCTTGAGCTGTACTCTGTGATAGGGGGGTGGGCTGCAGCTCTACTCTGATAGAGGGATGGGCTGGAGCTCTACTCTTTGATAGAGGGATGGGCTGCAGCTCTACTCTCTGATAGAGGGATGGGCTGGAGTTCTACACTCTGATAGAGGGATGAGTCCGAGCTCTACTCTGATAGAGGAAATGGCTGCAGCTCTACTCTCTGATAGAGGGATGGGATGGAGCTCTACTCTCTGATAGAGGGATGGGTTGCTGCTCTACTCTCTGATAGAGGGATGGGCTGGAGCTCTACTCTCTGATAGGGGGAAGGGCTGCAGCTCTACTCTCTGATAGAGGGATGGGCTGGAGTTCTACTCTCTGATAGAGGGATGGGCTTGAGCTCTACTCTCTGATAGAGGGATGGGCTGCAGCTCTACTCTGATAGAGGGATGGCTGGAGCTCTACTCTTATAGAGGATTGGGCTGGAGCTCTACTCTCTGACAGGGGGAAGGGCTGCAGCTCTACTCTCTGACAGAGGGATGGGCTGCAGCTCTACTCTGATAGAGGGATGGGTCCGAGCTCTACTCTTTGATAGAGGGATGGGTCCGAGATCTACTCTGATAGAGGAAATGGCTGCAGCTCTACTCTCTGATAGAGGGATGGAATGGAGCTCTACTCTCTGATAGAGGGATGGGCTGGAGCTCGACTCTCTGATAGAGGGATGGGTTGCTGCTCTACTTTCTGACAGAGGGATGGGCTGGAGCTCTACTCTCTGATAGGGGGAAGGGGCTGCAGCTCTACTCTCTGATAGAGGGATGGGATGGAGCTCTACTCTCTGATAGAGAGATGGGCTGGAGCTCTACTCTCTGATAGAGGGATGGGATGGAGCTCTACTCTCTGATAGAGGGATGGGTTGCTGCTCTACTCTCTGATAGAGGGATGGGCTGGAGCTCTACTCTCTGATAGGGGGAAGGGCTGCAGCTCTACTCTCTGATAGAGGGATGGGCTGGAGTTCTACTCTCTGATAGAGGGATGGGCTTGAGCTCTACTCTCTGATAGAGGGATGGGCTGCAGCTCTACTCTGATAGAGGGATGGGCTGGAGCTCTACTCTTATAGAGGATTGGGCTGGAGCTCTACTCTCTGACAGGGGGAAGGGCTGCAGCTCTACTCTCTGACAGAGGGATGGGCTGCAGCTCTACTCTGATAGAGGGATGGGTCCGAGCTCTACTCTTTGATAGAGGGATGGGTCCGAGATCTACTCTGATAGAGGAAATGGCTGCAGCTCTACTCTCTGATAGAGGGATGGAATGGAGCTCTACTCTCTGATAGAGGGATGGGCTGGAGCTCGACTCTCTGATAGAGGGATGGGTTGCTGCTCTACTCTCTGATAGAGGGATGGGCTGGAGCTCTACTCTCTGATAGGGGGAAGGGGCTGCAGCTCTACTCTCTGATAGAGGGATGGGATGGAGCTCTACTCTCTGATAGAGAGATGGGCTGGAGCTCTACTCTCTGATAGAGGGATGTGCTGGAGCTCGACTCTCTGATAGAGGGATGGGCTGGAGCTCTACTCTCTGATAGAGGGATGGGCTGGAGCTCTACTCTGCTAGAGAGATGGGCTGCTCTACTCTCTGATAGAGGGATGGGCTGCAGCTCTACTCTCTGATAGAGGGATGGGCTGGTGCTCTACTCTCTGATAGAGGGATGGGCTGGTGTTCTACTCTTTGATAGAGGGATGGGCTGGAGCTCTACTCTGCTAGAGAGATGGGCTGCTCTACTCTCTGATAGAGGGATGGGCTGCAGCTCTACTCTCTGATAGAGGGATGGGCTGGTGCTCTACTCTTTGATAGAGGGATGGGCTGGAGCTCTACTATCTGATAGAGGGATGGGCTGCAGCTCTACTCTCTGATAGAGGGATGGGCTGGAGTTCTACACTCTGATAGAGGGATGAGTCCGAGCTCTACTCTGATAGAGGAAATGGCTGCAGCTCTACTCTCTGATAGAGGGATGGGATGGAGCTCTACTCTCTGATAGAGGGATGGGTTGCTGCTCGACTCTCTGATAGAGGGATGGGCTGGAGCTCTACTCTCTGATAGAGGGATGGGCTGGAGCTCTACTCTGCTAGAGAGATGGGCTGCTCTACTCTCTGATAGAGGGATGGGCTGCAGCTCTACTCTCTGATAGAGGGATGGGCTGGTGCTCTACTCTCTGATAGAGGGATGGGCTGGTGTTCTACTCTTTGATAGAGGAATGGGCTGGAGCTCTACTCTCTGACAGGGGGAAGGGCTGCAGCTCTACTCTCTGACAGAGGGATGGGCTGCAGCTCTACTCTGATAGAGGGATGGGTCCGAGCTCTACTCTTTGATAGAGGGATGGGTCCGAGATCTACTCTGATAGAGGAAATGGCTGCAGCTCTACTCTCTGATAGAGGGATGGGATGGAGCTCTACTCTCTGATAGAGGGATGGGCTGGAGCTCGAATCTCTGATAGAGGGATGGGTTGCTGCTCTACTCTCTGATAGAGGGATGGGCTGGAGCTCTACTCTCTGATAGGGGGAAGGGGCTGCAGCTCTACTCTCTGATAGAGGGATGGGCTGGAGTTCTACTCTCTGATAGAGGTTTGGGCTGCAGCTCTACTCTCTGATAGAGGGATGGGCTGGAGCTCTACTCTTACAGAGGAATGTGCTGGAGCTCTACTCTCTGATAGAGGTATGGGCTGCAGCTCTACTCTGATAGAGGGAGGGGTTGGAGCTCAATGATAGAGGGATGGGCTGCAGCTCTACTCTCTGATAGAGGGATGGGATGGAGCTCTACTCTCTGATAGAGGGATGGGCTGGAGCTCTACTCTCTGATAGGGGGAAGGGCTGCAGCTCTACTCTCTGATAGAGGGAGGGGTTGTAGCTCAATGATAGAGGGATGGGCTGGATCTCTACTCTCTGATAGAGGAATGGGATGGAGCTCTACTCTCTGATAGAGGGATGGGCTGGAGCTCAACTCTCTGATAGAGGCATGGGTTGCTGCTCTACTCTCTGATAGAGGGATGGGCTGGAGCTTTACTCTCTGATAGGGGGAAGGGGCTGCAGCTCTACTCTCTGATAGAGGGATGGGCTGGAGTTCTACTCTCTGATAGAGGGATGGGCTGCAGCTCTACTCTCTGATAGAGGGATGGGCTGGAGCTCTACTCTTACAGAGGAATGGGCTGGAGCTCTACTCTCTGATAGAGGTATGGGCTGCAGCTCTACTCTGATAGAGGGATGGGTCCGAGCTCTACTCTTTGATAGAGGGAGGGGTTGGAGCTCTACTCTCTGATAGAGGGATGGGCTGGAGTTCTACTCTCTGATAGAGGGATGGGCTGCAGCTCTACTCTCTGATAGAGGGATGGGCTGGAGCTCTACTCTTACAGAGGAATGGGCTGGAGCTCTACTCTCTGATAGAGGTATGGGCTGCAGCTCTACTCTGATAGAGGGAGGGGTTGGAGCTCAATGATAGAGGGATGGGCTGGATCTCTACTCTCTGATAGAGGGATGGGATGGAGCTCTACTCTCTGATAGAGGGATGGGCTGGAGCTCGACTCTCTGATAGAGGCATGGGTTGCTGCTCTACTCTCTGATAGAGGGATGGGCTGGAGCTCTACTCTCTGATAGGGGGGAAGGGGCTGCAGCTCTACTCTCTGATAGAGGGATGGGCTGCTACTCTACTCTCTGATAGAGGGATGGGCTGCTGCTCTACTCTCTGATAGAGGGATGGCTGCTACACTACTCTCTGATAGAGGGATGGGCTGCGGCTCTACTCCTCTGATAGGGGGTTGGGCTGCAGCTCTGTCTGCTGGGAAGGGAAGGGATGGGCTTGAGACTGTACTCTGTGATAGGGGGGTGGGCTGCAGCTCTACTCTGATAGAGGGATGGCTGGAGCTCTACTCTCTTGATAGAGGGATGGGCTGCAGCTCTACTCTCTGATGAGGGATGGGCTGGAGTTCTACACTCTGATAGAGGGATGAGTCGAGCTCTACTCTGATAGAGGAAATGGCTGCAGCTCTACTCTCTGATAGAGGGATGGGATGGAGCTCTACTCTCTGATAGAGGGATGGGTTGCTGCTCTACTGTCTGATAGAGGGATGGGCTGGAGCTCTACTCCTTGATAGGGGGAAGGGCTGCAGCTCTACTCTCTGATAGAGGGATGGGCTGGAGTTCTACTCTCTGATAGAGGGATGGGGCTTGAGCTCTACTCTCTGATAGAGGGATGGGCCTGCAGCTCTACTCTGATAGAGGGATGGGCTGGAGCTCTACTCTTATAGAGGATTGGGCTGGAGCTCTACTCTCTGATAGAGGTATGGGCTGCAGCTCTACTCTGATAGAGGGAGGGGGTTGGATGCTCAATGATAGAGGGATGGGCTGGATCTCTACTCTCTGATAGAGGGATGGGATGGAGCTCTACTCTCTGATAGAGGGATGGGCTGGAGCTCGACTCTCTGATAGAGGCATGGTTGCTGCTCTACTCTCTGATAGAGGGATGGGCTGGAGCTCTACTCTCTGATAGGGGGGAAGGGGCTGCAGCTCTACTCTCTGATAGAGGGATGGGCTGCTGCTCTACTCTCTGATAGAGGGATGGGCTGCTGCTCTACTCTCTGATAGAGGGATGGGCTGCTACACTACTCTCTGATAGAGGGATGGGCTGCGGCTCTACTCTCTGATAGGGGGTTGGGCTGCAGCTCTGTCTGCTGGGAAGGGAAGGGATGGGCTTGAGCTGTACTCTGTGATAGGGGGGTGGGCTGCAGCTCTACTCTGATAGAGGATGGGCTGGAGCTCTACTCTTTGATAGAGGATGGGCTGCAGCTCTACTCTCTGATAGAGGGATGGCTGGAGTTCTACACTCTGATAGAGGGATGAGTCCGAGCTCTACTCTGATAGAGGAAATGGCTGCAGCTCTACTCTCTGATAGAGGGATGGGATGGAGCTCTACTCTCTGATAGAGGGATGGGTTGCTGCTCTACTCTCGGTATAGAGGGATGGGCTGGAGCTCTACTCTCTGATAGGGGGAAGGGCTGCAGCTCTACTCTCTGATAGAGGATGGGCTGGAGTTCTACTCTCTGATAGAGGGATGGGCTTGAGCTCTACTCTCTGATAGAGGGATGGGCTGCCAGCTCTACTCTGATAGAGGGATGGGCTGGAGCTCTACTCTTATAGAGGATTGGGCTGGAGCTCTACTCTCTGACAGGGGGAAGGGCTGCAGCTCTACTCTCTGACAGAGGATGGGCTGCAGCTCTACTCTGATAGAGGGATGGGTCCGACTCTACTCTTTGATAGAGGGATGGTCCGAGATCTACTCTGATAGGGAATGGCTGCAGCTCTACTCTCTGATAGAGGGATGGAATGGAGCTCTACTCTCTGATAGAGGGATGGCTGGAGCTCGACTCTCTGATAGAGGGATGGTTGCTGCTCTAACTCTCTGATAGAGGGATGGGCTGGAGCTCTACTCTCTAATAGGGGGAGGGGCTGCAGCTCTACTCTCTGATAGAGGGATGGGATGGAGCTCTACCTCTGATAGAGAAATGGCTGGAGCTCTACTCTCTGATAGAGGGATGGGATGTAGAGCTCTACTCTCTGATAGAGGGATGGGTTGCTGCTCTACTCTCTGATAAGGGATGGGCCTGGAGCTCTACTCTCTGATAGGGGGAAGGCCTGCAGCTCTACTCTCTGATAGAGGGATGGCTGGAGTTCTACTCTCTGATAGAGGGATGGCTTGAGCTCTACTCTCGATAGAGGGATGGGCTGCAGCTCTACTCTGATAGAGGGATGGGCTGGAGCTCTACTCTTATAGAGATTGGGCTGGAGCTCTACTCTCTGACAGGGGGAAGGGCTGCAGCCTACTCTCTGACAGGGGATGGGCTGCAGCTCTACTCTGATTAGAGGATGGGTCGAGCTCTACTCTCTTTGATAGAGGGATGGGTCCGAGATATACTCTGATAGAGGAATGGCTGCAGCTCTACTCTCTGATGAGGGATGGAATGGAG
>NC_034186.2:1708199-1795699 GCF_002021735.2 Oncorhynchus kisutch
AGAGGGATGGGCTGGAGCTCTACTCTCTGATAGAGGGAGGGGTTGGAGCTCATGATAGAGGATGGGCTGGAGCTCTACTCTCTGATAGAGGGATGGGCTGGAGCTCTACTCTCTGATAGAGGGATGGGCTGCAGCTCTACTCTCTGATAGAGGGATGGGCTGGAGCTCTACTCTCTGATAGAGGGATGGGTTGCAGCTCTACTCTCTGATAGAGGGATGGGCTGGAGCTCTACTCTCTGATAGAGGGATGGGCTGCAGCTCTACTCTCTGATAGAGGGATGGGCTGGGCTCTACTCTCTGATAGAGGGATGGGCTGGAGCTCTACTCTCTGATAGAGGGATGGGCTGAGCTCTACTCTCTGATAGAGGGATGGGCTGCACTTACTCTCTGATAGAGGGATGGCTGCAGCTCTACTCTCTGATAGAGGGATGGGCTGCAGCTCTACTCTCTGATAGAGGGATGGGCTGGAGCTCTACTCTCTCTCTGATAGAGGGATGGGCTGGAGCTCTACTCTCTGATAGAGGGATGGGCTGGAGCTCTACTCTCTGATAGAGGGATGGGCTGGAGCTCTACTCTCTGATAGAGGGATGGGCTGCAGCTCTACTCTGATAGAGGGATGGGCTGCAGCTCTACTCTCTGATAGAGGGATGGGATGGAGCTCTACTCTCTGATAGAGGGATGGCCTGAGCTCTACTCTCTGATAGAGGGTGGGCTGGAGCTCTACTCTCTGATAGGGGGAAGGGCTGCAGCTCTACTCTCTGATAGAGGATGGGCTGGAGCTCTACTCTCTGATAGAGGGATGGGCTGCAGCTCTACTCTCTGATAGAGGGATGGGCTGCAGCTCTACTCTGATAGAGGGATGGGCTGGATCTCTACTCTTATAGAGGAATGGGCTGCAGCTCTACTCTCTGACAGAGGGATGGGCTGCAGCTCTACTCTGATAGAGGGATGGGTCCGAGCTCTACTGTTTGATAGAGGGATGGGTCCGAGATCTACTCTGATAGAGGAAATGGGCTGCAGCTCTACTCTCTGACAGAGGGATAGGCTGCAGCTCTACTCTCTGATAGAGGGGGGTGGAGCTTCTCTGATAGAGGGATGGGCTGGAGCTCTACTCTCTGATAGGGGGATGGGCTGCAGCTCTACTCTCTGATAGAGGGATGGGCTGGAGCTCTACTCTCTGATAGAGGGATGGGCTGCAGCTCTACTCTCTGATAGAGGGATGGGCTGGAGCTCTACTCTCTGATAGAGGGATGGGCTGGAGCTCTACTCTCTGATAGAGGGATGGGCTCTGAGCTCTACTCTCTGATAGAGGGATGGGCTGGAGCTCTACTCTCTGATAGAGGGATGGGCTGGAGCTCTACTCTCTGATAGAGGGATGGGCTGGAGCTCTACTCTCTGATAGAGGGATGGGCTGCTAGCTCTACTCTCTGATAGAGGGGATGGGATGCTGCGCTACTCTCTCTGATAGAGGGATGGCTGGAGCTCTACTCTCTGATAGAGGGATGGGCTGCAGCTCTACTCTCTGATAGAGGGATGGGCTGGAGCTCTACTCTCTGATAGAGGGATGGGCTGGAGCTCTACTCTCTGATAGAGGGAGGGGCTGGAGCTCTACTCTCTGATAGAGGGATGGGCTGCAGCTCTACTCTCTGATAGAGGGATGGGCTGCAGTTCTACTCTCTGATAGAGGGTGGGCTGCAGCTCTGTCTGCAGGGAAGGAAGGGGCTTGAGCTGTACTCTGTGATAGAGGGGTGGGCTGCAGCTCTACTCTGATAGAGGGATGGGCTGGAGCTCTACTCTTTGATAGAGGGATGGGCTGCAGCTCTACTCTCTGATAGAGGGATTGGCTGGAGCTCTACTCTCTGATAGGGGAAGGCTGCAGCTCTACTCTCTGATAGAGGGATGGGTGGAGCTCAATGATAGAGGGATGGGCTGGAGCTCTACTCTCTGATAGAGGGATGGGCTGCAGCTCTACTCTCTGATAGAGGGATGGGCTGCAGCTCTACTCTCTGATAGAGGATGGGCTGCAGCTCTACTCTCTGATAGAGGGATGGGTTGGAGCTCTACTCTCTGATAGAGGGATGGGTTGCTGCTCTACTCTCTGATAGAGGGATGGGCTGGAGCTCTACTCTCTGATAGGGGATGGGCTGCAGCTCTACTCTCTGATAGAGGGATGGGCTGCAGCTCTACTCTCTGATAGAGGGATGGGCTGCAGCTCTACTCTGATAGAGGGATGGGCTGGAGCTCTACTCTTATAGAGGGATGGGCTGGAGCTCTACTCTCTGATAGGGGGAAGGGCTGCAGCTCTACTCTCTGATAGAGGGATGGGCTGCAGCTCTACTCTCTGATAGAGGGATGGGCTGCAGCTCTACTCTCTGATAGAGGGATGGGCTGCAGCTCTACTCTCTGATAGAGGGATGGGTTGGAGCTCTATGATAGAGGGATGGGCTGGAGCTCTACTCTCTGATAGAGGGAAGGGCTGCAGCTCTACTCTCTGATAGAGGGATGGGCTGCAGCTCTACTCTCTGATAGAGGGATGGGCTGCAGCTCTACTCTCTGATAGAGGGATGGGCTGGAGCTCTACTCTCTGATAGAGGGATGGGCTGGAGCTCTACTCTCTGATAGAGGGATGGGCTGCAGCTCTACTCTCTGATAGAGGGATGGGCTGGAGCTCTACTCTCTGATAGAGGGATGGGCTGGAGCTCTACTCTCTGATAGAGGGATGGGCTGGAGCTCTACTCTCTGATAGAGGGATGGGCTGCTACTCTACTCTCTGATAGAGGGATGGGCTGCTGCTCTACTCTCTGATAGAGGGATGGGCTGCTAGCTCTACTCTCTGATAGAGGGATGGGCTGGAGCTCTACTCTCTGATAGAGGGATGGGCTGGAGCTCTACTCTCTGATAGAGGGATGGGCTGCAGCTCTACTCTCTGATAGAGGGATGGGCTGGAGCTCTACTCTCTGATAGAGGGATGGGCTGGAGCTCTACTCTCTGATAGAGGGATGGGCTGGAGCTCTACTCTCTGATAGAGGGATGGGCTGCACTCTACTCTCTGATAGAGGGATGGGCTGCAGCTCTACTCTCTGATAGAGGGATGGGCTGGAGCTCTACTCTCTGATAGAGGGATTGGGCTGGAGCTCTACTCTCTGATAGAGGGATGGGCTGCAGCTCTACTCTCTGATAGAGGGAGGGGTTGGAGCTCTATCTGATAGAGGGATGGGCTGGAGCTCTACTCTCTGATAGAGGGATGGGCTGCAGCTCTACTCTCTGATAGAGGGATGGGCTGGAGCTCTACTCTCTGACAGAGGGATGGGCTGCAGCTCTACTCTCTGATAGAGGGATGGGTTGGAGCTCGACTCTCTGATAGAGGGATGGGCTGCTGCTCTACTCTCTGATAGAGGGATGGGCTGGAGCTCTACTCTCTGATAGAGGGAAGGGCTGCAGCTCTACTCTCTGATAGAGGGATGGGCTGCAGCTCTACTCTCTGATAGAGGGATGGGCTGCAGCTCTACTCTGATAGAGGGATGGGCTGGAGCTCTACTCTGATAGAGGGATGGGCTGGAGCTCTACTCTCTGATAGGGGGAAGGGCTGCAGCTCTACTCTCTGATAGAGGGATGGGCTGCAGCTCTACTCTCTGATAGAGGGATGGGCTGCAGCTCTACTCTCTGATAGAGGGATGGCTGCAGCTCTACTCTCTGATAGAGGGATGGGTTGGAGCTCTATGATAGAGGGAGGGGTTGGAGCTCTATGATAGAGGGATGGGCTGGGCTCTACTCTCTGATAGAGGGATGGGCTGGAGCTCTACTCTCTGATAGAGGGATGGGCTGCAGCTCTACTCTCTGATAGAGGGATGGGCTGCAGCTCTACTCTGATAGAGGGATGGGCTGCAGCTCTACTCTCTGATAGAGGGATGGGCTGGAGCTCTACTCTCTGATAGAGGGATGGCCTGCAGCTCTACTCTCTGATAGAGGGATGGGCTGGAGCTCTACTCTCTGATAGAGGGATGGGCTGCAGCTCTACTCTCTGATAGAGGGATGGGCTGGAGCTCTACTCTCTGATAGAGGGATGGGCTGCAGCTCTACTCTCTGATAGAGGGATGGGCTGCAGCTCTACTCTGATAGAGGGATGGGCTGGAGCTCTACTCTGATAGAGGAATGGGCTGCAGCTCTACTCTCTGATAGAGGGATGGGCTGGAGCTCTACTCTCTGATAGAGGGATGGGCTGCAGCTCTACTCTCTGATAGAGGGATGGGTCCGAGCTCTACTCTGATAGAGGGATGGCTGCAGCTCTACTCTCTGATAGAGGGATGGGCTGCAGCTCTACTCTGATAGAGGGATGGGCTGCAGCTCTACTCTCTGATAGAGGGATGGGCTGGAGCTCTACTCTCTGATAGAGGGATGGGCTGCAGCTCTACTCTCTGATAGAGGGATGGGCTGGAGCTCTACTCTCTGATAGAGGGATGGGCTGCAGCTCTACTCTCTGATAGAGGGATGGGCTGGAGTCTACTCTCTGATAGAGGGATGGGCTGGAGCTCTACTCTCTGATAGAGGGATGGGCTGCAGCTCTACTCTCTGATAGAGGGATGGGCTGGAGCTCTACTCTCTGATAGAGGATGGGCTGGAGCTCTACTCTCTGATAGAGGGATGGGCTGGAGCTCTACTCTCTGATAGAGGGATGGGCTGGAGCTCTACTCTCTGATAGAGGGATGGGCTGCAGCTCTACTCTCTGATAGAGGGATGGCTGGAGCTCTACTCTCTGATAGAGGGATGGGCTGGAGCTCTACTCTCTGATAGAGGGATGGGCTGGAGCTCTACTCTCTGATAGAGGGATGGGCTGCAGCTCTACTCTCTGATAGAGGGATGGGCTGCAGCTCTACTCTCTGATAGAGGGATGGGCTGCAGCTCTACTCTCTGAGGGAAGGGTTGGGCTGAGCTCTACTCTCTGATGATAGAGGGATGGGCTGCAGCTCTACTCTGATAGAGGGATGGGCTGGAGCTCTACTCTCTGATAGAGGGATGGGCTGCAGCTCTACTCTCTGATAGAGGGATGGGCTGGAGCTCTACTCTCTGATAGAGGGATGGGCTGGAGCTCTACTCTCTGATAGAGGGATGGGCTGCAGCTCTACTCTCTGATAGAGGGAGGGGTTGGAGCTCTATGATAGAGGGATGGGCTGGAGCTCTACTCTCTGATAGAGGGATGGGCTGCAGCTCTACTCTCTGATAGAGGGATGGGCTGCAGCTCTACTCTCTGATAGAGGGATGGGCTGGAGCTCTACTCTCTGATAGAGGGATGGGCTGCAGCTCTACTCTCTGATAGAGGGATGGGCTGGAGCTCTACTCTCTGATAGAGGGATGGGCTGGAGCTCTACTCTCTGA
Source organism: Oncorhynchus kisutch (assembly GCF_002021735.2). NCBI lineage: Eukaryota > Metazoa > Chordata > Actinopteri > Salmoniformes > Salmonidae > Oncorhynchus > Oncorhynchus kisutch. The sequence continues at coordinate 1,713,573 of NC_034186.2, forward strand.
TAGAGGGATGGGCTGGAGCTCTACTCTCTGATAGAGGGATGGGCTGCAGCTCTACTCTCTGATAGAGGGATGGGCTGCTGCTCTACTCTCTGATAGAGGGATGGGCTGCAGCTCTACTCTCTGATAGAGGGATGGGCTGGAGCTCTACTCTCTGATAGAGGGATGGGCTGGAGCTCTACTCTCTGATAGAGGGATGGGCTGCAGCTCTACTCTCTGATAGAGGGATGGGCTGGAGCTCTACTCTCTGATAGAGGGATGGCTGGAGCTCTACTCTCTGATAGAGGGATGGGCTGGAGCTCTACTCTCTGATAGAGGGATGGGCTGCAGCTCTACTCTCTGATAGAGGGATGGGCTGCAGCTCTACTCTCTGATAGAGGGATGGGCTGCAGCTCTACTCTCAGGGATGGAAGGGATGGGCTTGAGCTGTACTCTCTGATAGAGGGATGGGCTGCAGCTCTACTCTGATAGAGGGATGGGCTGGAGCTCTACTCTCTGATAGAGGGATGGGCTGCAGCTCTACTCTCTGATAGAGGGATGGGCTGCAGCTCTACTCTCTGATAGAGGGATGGGCTGGAGCTCTACTCTCTGATAGAGGGATGGGCTGGAGCTCTACTCTCTGATAGAGGGATGGGCTGGAGCTCTACTCTCTGATAGAGGGATGGGCTGCAGCTCTACTCTCTGATAGAGGGATGGGCTGCAGTTCTACTCTCTGATAGAGGGATGGGCTGCAGCTCTCTCTCTGGGAGGGAGGGTTGGGCTGAGCGCTCTACTCTCTGATAGAGGGATGGGCTGCAGCTCTACTCTGATAGAGGGATGGGCTGGAGCTCTACTCTCTGATAGAGGGATGGGCTGCAGCTCTACTCTCTGATAGAGGGATGGGTGGAGCTCTACTCTCTGATAGAGGGATGGGCTGGAGCTCTACTCTCTGATAGAGGGAAGGGCTGCAGCTCTACTCTCTGATAGAGGGAGGGCTGGAGCTCTCTGATAGAGGGATGGGCTGGAGCTCTACTCTCTGATAGAGGGATGGGCTGCAGCTCTACTCTCTGATAGAGGGATGGGCTGCAGCTCTACTCTCTGATAGAGGGATGGGCTGGAGCTCTACTCTCTGATAGAGGGATGGTTGCTGCAGCTCTACTCTCTGATAGAGGGATGGGCTGGAGCTCTACTCTCTGATAGAGGGATGGGCTGCAGCTCTACTCTCTGATAGAGGGATGGGCTGCAGCTCTACTCTCTGATAGAGGGATGGGCTGCAGCTCTACTCTGATAGAGGGATGGGCTGGAGCTCTACTCTGATAGAGGGATGGGCTGGAGCTCTACTCTCTGATAGAGGGATGGGCTGCAGCTCTACTCTCTGATAGAGGGATGGGCTGCAGCTCTACTCTCTGATAGAGGGATGGGCTGCAGCTCTACTCTCTGATAGAGGGATAGGCTGCAGCTCTACTCTCTGATAGAGGGGGGTTGGAGCTCTATGATAGAGGGATGGGCTGGAGCTCTACTCTCTGATAGGGGATGGGCTGCAGCTCTACTCTCTGATAGAGGGATGGGCTGCAGCTCTACTCTCTGATAGAGGGATGGGCTGCAGCTCTACTCTCTGATAGAGGGATGGGCTGGAGCTCTACTCTCTGATAGAGGGATGGGCTGGAGCTCTACTCTCTGATAGAGGGATGGGCTGCAGCTCTACTCTCTGATAGAGGGATGGGCTGGAGCTCTACTCTCTGATAGAGGGATGGGCTGGAGCTCTACTCTCTGATAGAGGGATGGGCTGGAGCTCTACTCTCTGATAGAGGGATGGGCTGCTAGCTCTACTCTCTGATAGAGGGATGGCTGCTGCTCTACTCTCTGATAGAGGGATGGGCTGCTACTCTACTCTCTGATAGAGGGATGGGCTGGAGCTCTACTCTCTGATAGAGGGATGGGCTGGAGCTCTACTCTCTGATAGAGGGATGGGCTGCAGCTCTACTCTCTGATAGAGGGATGGGCTGGAGCTCTACTCTCTGATAGAGGGATGGGCTGGAGCTCTACTCTCTGATAGAGGGATGGGCTGGAGCTCTACTCTCTGATAGAGGGATGGGCTGCTACTCTACTCTCTGATAGAGGGATGGGCTGCAGCTCTACTCTCTGATAGAGGATGGGCTGCAGCTCTGTCTGCAGGGAGGGAAGGTTGGGCTTGAGCTGTACTCTCTGATAGAGGGATGGGCTGCAGCTCTACTCTGATAGAGGGATGGGCTGGAGCTCTACTCTTTGATAGAGGGATGGGCTGCAGCTCTACTCTCTGATAGAGGGATGGGCTGGAGCTCTACTCTCTGATAGAGGGATGGGCTGAGCTCTACTCTCTGATAGGGGAAGGGCTGCAGCTCTACTCTCTGATAGAGGGAGGGGTTGGAGCTCTCTGATAGAGGGATGGCTGGAGCTCTACTCTCTGATAGAGGGATGGGCTGCAGCTCTACTCTCTGATAGAGGGATGGGCTGGAGCTCTACTCTCTGATAGAGGATGGGCTGCTGCTCTACTCTCTGATAGAGGGATGGGTGGAGCTCTACTCTCTGATAGGGATGGGTGCTGCTCTACTCTCTGATAGAGGGATGGGCTGGAGCTCTACTCTCTGATAGGGGATGGGCTGCAGCTCTACTCTCTGATAGAGGGATGGGCTGCAGCTCTACTCTCTGATAGAGGGATGGGCTGCAGCTCTACTCTGATAGAGGGATGGGCTGGAGCTCTACTCTTGATAGAGGGATGGGCTGGAGCTCTACTCTCTGATAGGGGGAGGGCTGCAGCTCTACTCTCTGATAGAGGGATGGGCTGCAGCTCTACTCTCTGATAGAGGGATGGGCTGCAGCTCTACTCTCTGACAGAGGGATGGGCTGCAGCTCTACTCTCTGATAGAGGGATGGGTTGGAGCTCTATGATAGAGGGAGGGGTTGGAGCTCAATGATAGAGGGATGGGCTGGGCTGTAGTCTCTGATAGAGGGATGGGCTGGAGTTCTACTCTCTGATAGAGGGATGGGCTGCAGCTCTACTCTCTGATAGAGGGATGGGCTGCAGCTCTACTCTGATAGAGGGATGGGCTGCAGCTCTACTCTCTGATAGAGGGATGGGCTGGAGCTCTACTCTCTGATAGAGGGATGGCCTGCAGCTCTCTCTGATAGAGGGATGGGCTGGAGCTCTACTCTCTGATAGGGGGAAGGGCTGCAGCTCTACTCTCTGATAGAGGGATGGGCTGGAGTTCTACTCTCTGATAGAGGGATGGGCTGCAGCTCTACTCTCTGATAGAGGGATGGGCTGCAGCTCTACTCTGATAGAGGGATGGGCTGGATCTCTACTCTTATAGAGGATGGGCTGCAGCTCTACTCTCTGACAGAGGGATGGGCTGCAGCTCTACTCTGATAGAGGGATGGGTCCGAGCTCTACTCTTGATAGAGGGATGGGTCCGAGATCTACTCTGATAGAGAAATGGCTGCAGCTCTACTCTCTGATAGAGGGATGGGCTGCAGCTCTACTCTGATAGAGGGATGGGCTGCAGCTCTACTCTCTGATAGAGGGATGGGCTGGAGCTCTACTCTCTGATAGAGGGATGGCCTGCAGCTCTACTCTCTGATAGAGGGATGGGCTGGAGCTCTACTCTCTGATAGGGGGAAGGGCTGCAGCTCTACTCTCTGATAGAGGGATGGGCTGGAGCTCTACTCTCTGATAGAGGGATGGGCTGCAGCTCTACTCTCTGATAGAGGGATGGGCTGCAGCTCTACTCTGCATGAGGGAGGGATGGGCTGAGCTCTACTCTGATAGAGGGATGGGCTGCAGCTCTACTCTGATAGAGGGATGGGCTGGAGCTCTACTCTTGATAGAGGGATGGGCTGCAGCTCTACTCTCTGATAGAGGGATGGGCTGGAGCTCTACTCTCTGATAGAGGATGGCTGGAGCTCTACTCTCTGATAGAGGGAAGGGCTGCAGCTCTACTCTCTGATAGAGGGAGGGGTTGGAGCTCTATGATAGAGGGATGGGCTGGAGCTCTACTCTCTGATAGAGGGATGGGCTGCAGCTCTACTCTCTGATAGAGGGATGGGCTGCAGCTCTACTCTCTGATAGAGGGATGGGCTGGAGCTCTACTCTCTGATAGAGGGATGGGCTGCAGCTCTACTCTCTGATAGAGGGATGGGCTGGAGCTCTACTCTCTGATAGAGGGATGGGCTGGAGCTCTACTCTCTGATAGAGGGATGGGCTGGAGCTCTACTCTCTGATAGAGGGATGGGCTGGAGCTCTACTCTCTGATAGAGGGATGGGCTGCTACTCTACTCTCTGATAGAGGGATGGGCTGCAGCTCTACTCTCTGATAGAGGGATGGGCTGCAGCTCTACTGCTGAAGAGGGATGGGCTGAGCTCTACTCTCTGATAGAGGGATGGGCTGCAGCTCTACTCTGATAGAGGGATGGGCTGGAGCTCTACTCTCTGATAGAGGGATGGGCTGCAGCTCTACTCTCTGATAGAGGGATGGGCTGGAGCTCTACTCTCTGATAGAGGGATGGGCTGGAGCTCTACTCTCTGATAGAGGGAAGGGCTGCAGCTCTACTCTCTGATAGAGGGAGGGGTTGGAGCTCTACTGATAGAGGGATGGGCTGGAGCTCTACTCTCTGATAGAGGGATGGGCTGCAGCTCTACTCTCTGATAGAGGGATGGGCTGCTGCTCTACTCTCTGATAGAGGGATGGGCTGGAGCTCTACTCTCTGATAGAGGGATGGGTTGCAGCTCTACTCTCTGATAGAGGGATGGGCTGGAGCTCTACTCTCTGATAGAGGGATGGGCTGCAGCTCTACTCTCTGATAGAGGGATGGGCTGCAGCTCTACTCTCTGATAGAGGGATGGGCTGCAGCTCTACTCTGATAGAGGGATGGGCTGGAGCTCTACTCTTGATAGAGGATGGGCTGGAGCTCTACTCTCTGATAGGGGGATGGGCTGCAGCTCTACTCTCTGATAGAGGGATGGGCTGCAGCTCTACTCTCTGATAGAGGGATGGGCTGCAGCTCTACTCTCTGATAGAGGGATAGGCTGCAGCTCTACTCTCTGATAGAGGGAGGGGTTGGAGCTCTATGATAGAGGGATGGGCTGGAGCTCTACTCTCTGATAGGGGGATGGGCTGCAGCTCTACTCTCTGATAGAGGGATGGGCTGCAGCTCTACTCTCTGATAGAGGGATGGGCTGCAGCTCTACTCTCTGATAGAGGGATGGGCTGGAGCTCTACTCTCTGATAGAGGGATGGGCTGGAGCTCTACTCTCTGATAGAGGGATGGGCTGCAGCTCTACTCTCTGTTAGAGGGATGGGCTGGAGCTCTACTCTCTGATAGAGGGATGGGCTGGAGCTCTACTCTCTGATAGAGGGATGGGCTGGAGCTCTACTCTCTGATAGAGGGATGGGCTGCTACTCTACTCTCTGATAGAGGGATGGGCTGCTGCGCTACTCTCTGATAGAGGGATGGGCTGCTACTCTACTCTCTGATAGAGGGATGGGCTGGAGCTCTACTCTCTGATAGAGGGATGGGCTGGAGCTCTACTCTCTTATAGAGGGATGGGCTGCAGCTCTACTCTCTGTTAGAGGGATGGGCTGGAGCTCTACTCTCTGATAGAGGGATGGGCTGGAGCTCTACTCTCTGATAGAGGGATGGGCTGGAGCTCCTACTCTCTGATAGAGGGATGGGCTGCTACTCTACTCTCTGATAGAGGATGGGCTGCAGTTCTACTCTCTGATAGAGGGTTGGGCTGCAGCTCTGTCTGCAGGGAAGGGAAGGGTTGGGCTTGAGCTGTACTCTGTGATAGAGGGGTGGGCTGCAGCTCTACTCTGAAAGAGGGATGGGCTGGAGCTCTACTCTTGATAGAGGGATGGGCTGCAGCTCTACTCTCTGATAGAGGGATGGGATGGAGCTCTACTCTCTGATAGAGGGATTGGCTGGAGCACTACTCTCTGATAGGGGGAAGGGCTGCAGCTCTACTCTCTGATAGAGGGAGGGGTTGGAGCTCAATGATAGAGGGATGGGCTGGAGCTCTACTCTCTGACAGAGGGATGGGCTGCAGCTCTACTCTCTGACAGAGGGATGGGCTGGAGCTCTACTCTCTGATAGAGGAATGGGCTGCTGCTCTACTCTCTGATAGAGGGATGGGTTGGAGCTCGACTCTCTGATAGAGGGATGGGTTGCTGCTCTACCTCTGATAGAGGGATGGGCTGGAGCTCTACTCTCTGATAGGGGGAAGGGCTGCAGCTCTACTCTCTGATAGAGGTATGGGCTGCAGCTCTACTCTCTGATAGAGGGATGGGCTGCAGCTCTACTCTGATAGAGGGATGGGCTGGAGCTCTACTCTTATAGAGGAATGGGCTGGAGCTCTACTCTCTGATAGGGGGAAGGGCTGCAGCTCTACTCTCTGATAGAGGGATGGGCTGCAGCTCTACTCTCTGATAGAGGGATGGGCTGCAGCTCTACTCTCTGACAGAGGGATAGGATGCAGCTCTACTCTCTGATAGAGGGATGGGTTGGAGCTCTATGATAGAGGGAGGGGGTTGGAGCTCAATAATAGAGGGATGGGCTGGGCTGTAGTCTCTGATAGAGGGATGGGCTGGAGTTTCTTACTCTCTGATAGAGGGATGGGCTGCAGCTCTACTCTCTGAAGAGGGATGGGCTGCAGCTCTACTCTGATAGAGGGATGGGCTGCAGCTCTACTCTCTGACAGAGGGATGGGATGGAGCTCTACTCTCTGACAGAGGGGATGGCCTGCAGCTCTACTCTCTGATAGAGGGATGGGCTGGAGCTCTACTCTCTGATAGGGGGGAAGGGCTGCAGCTCTACTCTCTGATAGAGGGATGGGCTGGAGTTCTACTCTCTGATAGAGGGATGGGGCTGCAGCTCTACTCTCTGATAGAGGGATGGGCTGCAGCTCTACTCTGATAGAGGGATGGGCTGGATCTCTACTCTTATAGAGGAATGGGCTGCAGCTCTACTCTCTGACAGAGGGATGGGCTGCAGCTCTACTCTGATAGAGGGATGGGTCCGAGCTCTACTGTTTGATAGAGGGATGGGTCCGAGATGTACTCTGACAGAGGAAATGGCTGCAGCTCTACTCTCTGATAGAGGTTAGGCTGCAGCTCTACTCTGATAGAGGGATGGGCTGCAGCTCTACTCTCTGACAGAGGGATGGGATGGAGCTCTACTCTCTGACAGAGGGATGGCCTGCAGCTCTACTCTCTGATAGAGGGATGGGCTGGAGCTCTACTCTCTGATAGGGGGAGGGCTGCAGCTCTACTCTCTGATAGAGGGATGGGCTGGAGCTCTACTCTCTGATAGGGGGAAGGGCTGCAGTTCTACTCTCTGATAGAGGGTTGGGCTGCAGCTCTGTCTGCAGGGAAGGGAAGGGTTGGGCTTGAGCTGTACTCTGTGATAGAGGGGTGGGCTGCAGCTCTACTCTGAAAGAGGGATGGGCTGGAGCTCTACTCTTTGATAGAGGGATGGGCTGCAGCTCTACTCTCTGATAGAGGGATGGGATGGAGCTCTACTCTCTGATAGAGGAATTGGCTGGAGCACTACTCTCTGATAGGGGGAAGGGCTGCAGCTCTACTCTCTGATAGAGGGAGGGTTGGAGCTCATGATAGAGGGATGGGCTGGAGCTCTACTCTCTGACAGAGGGATGGGCTGCAGCTCTACTCTCTGACAGAGGGATGGGCTGCAGCTCTACTCTCTGATAGAGGGATGGGCTGGAGCTCTACTCTCTTATAGAGGGATGGCTGCAGCTCTACTCTCTGTTAGAGGGATGGGCTGGAGCTCTACTCTCTGATAGAGGGATGGGCTGGAGCTCTACTCTCTGATAGAGGGATGGGCTGGAGCTCTACTCTCTGATAGAGGGATGGGCTGCTACTCTACTCTCTGATAAGGGATGGGCTGCTGCGCTACTCTCTGATAGAGGGATGGGCTGCTACTCTACTCTCTGATAGAGGGATGGGCTGGAGCTCTACTCTCTGATAGAGGGATGGGCTGGAGCTCTACTCTCTTATAGAGGGATGGGCTGCAGCTCTACTCTCTGTTAGAGGGATGGGCTGGAGCTCTACTCTCTGATAGAGGGATGGGCTGGAGCTCTACTCTCTGATAGAGGGATGGGCTGGAGCTCTACTCTCTGATAGAGGGATGGGCTGCAGTTCTACTCTCTGATAGAGGGTTGGGCTGCAGCTCTGTCTGCAGGGAAGGAAGGGTTGGGGCTTGAGCTGTACTCTGTGATAGAGGGGTGGGCTGCAGCTCTACTCTGAAAGAGGGATGGCTGGAGCTCTACTCTTTGATAGAGGGATGGGCTGCAGCTCTACTCTCTGATAGAGGATGGGCTGGCAGCTCTACTCTCTGTTAGAGGGATGGCTGGAGCTCTACTCTCTGATAGAGGGATGGGGCTGGAGCTCTACTCTCTGATAGAGGGATGGGCTGGAGCTCTACTCTCTGATAGAGGGATTGGCTGCTACTCTACTCTCTGATAGAGGGATGGGCTGCAGTTCTACTCTCTGATAGAGGGTTGGGCTGCAGCTCTGTCTGCAGGGAAGGGAAGGGTTGGCTTGAGCTGTACTCTGTGATAGAGGGGTGGGCTGCAGCTCTACTCTGAAAGAGGGATGGGCTGGAGCTCTACTCTTTGATAGAGGGATGGGCTGCAAGCTCTACTCTCTGATAGAGGGATGGGATGGAGCTCTACTCTCTGATAGAGGGATTGGCTGGAGCACTACTCTCTGATAGGGGGAAGGGCTGCAGCTCTACTCTCTGATAGAGGGAGGGGGTTGGAGCTCAATGATTAGAGGGATGGGCTGGAGCTCTACTCTCTGACAGAGGGATGGGCTGCAGCTCTACTCTCTGACAGAGGGGATGGGCTGCAGCTCTACTCTCTGATAGAGGAATGGGCTGCAGCTCTGTCTGCAGGGAAGGGAAGGGTTGGGCTTGAGCTGTACTCTGTGATAGAGGGGTGGGCTGCAGCTCTACTCTGAAAGAGGGATGGGCTGGAGCTCTACTCTTTGATAGAGGGATGGGCTGCAGCTCTACTCTCTGATAGAGGGATGGGCTGCAAGCTCTACTCTCTGTTAGAGGGATGGGCTGGAGCTCTACTCTCTGGATAGAGGGATGGGCTGGAGCTCTACTCTCTGATAGAGGGATGGGCTGGAGCTCTACTCTCTGATAGAGGGATTGCTGCTACTCTACTCTCTGATAGAGGGATGGGCTGCAGTTCTACTCTCTGATAGAGGGTTGGGCTGCAGCTCTGTCTGCAGGGAAGGGAAGGGTTGGGCTTGAGCTGTACTCTGTGATAGAGGGGTGGGCTGCAGCTCTACTCTGAAAGAGGGATGGGCTGGAGCTCTACTCTTTGATAGAGGGATGGGCTGCAGCTCTACTCTCTGATAGAGGGATGGGATGGGAAGCTCTACTCTCTGATAGAGGGATTGGCTGGAGCACTACTCTCTGATAGGGGGAAGGGCTGCAGCTCTACTCTCTGATAGAGGGAGGGGTTGGAGCTCAATGATAGAGGGATGGGCTGGAGCTCTACTCTCTGACAGAGGGATGGGCTGCAGCTCTACTCTCTGACAGAGGGATGGGCTGCAGCTCTACTCTCTGATAGAGGAATGGGCTGCTGCTCTACTCTCTGATAGAGGGATGGGTGGAGCTCGACTCTCTGATAGAGGGATGGGTTGCTGCTCTACTCTCTGATAGAGGGATGGGCTGGAGCTCTACTCTCTGATAGGGGGAAGGGCTGCAGCTCTACTCTCTGATAGAGGTATGGGCTGCAGCTCTACTCTCTGATAGAGGGATGGGCTGCAGCTCTACTCTGATAGAGGGATGGGCTGGAGCTCTACTCTTATAGAGGAATGGGCTGGAGCTCTACTCTCTGATAGGGGGAAGGGCTGCAGCTCTACTCTCTGATAGAGGGATGGGCTGCAGCTCTACTCTCTGATAGAGGGATGGGCTGCAGCTCTACTCTCTGACAGAGGGATAGGCTGCAGCTCTACTCTCTGATAGAGGGAGGGGTTGGAGCTCTATGATAGAGGGATGTGCTGGAGCTCTACTCTCTGATAGGGGGAAGGGCTGCAGCTCTACTCTCTGACAGAGGGGTGGGCTGCAGCTCTATTCTCTGATAGAGGGATGGGCTGCAGCTCTACTCTCTGACACAGGGATGGGCTGGAGCTCTACTCTCTGATAGAGGGATGGGCTGGAGCTCTACTCTCTTATAGAGGGATGGGCTGCAGCTCTACTCTCTGTTAGAGGGATGGGCTGGAGCTCTACTCTCTGATAGAGGGATGGGCTGGAGCTCTACTCTCTGATAGAGGGATGGGCTGGAGCTCTACTCTCTGATAGAGGGATGGGCTGCTACTCTACTCTCTGATAAAGGGATGGGCTGCTGCGCTACTCTCTGATAGAGGGATGGGCTGCTACTCTACTCTCTGATAGAGGGATGGGCTGGAGCTCTACTCTCTGATAGAGGGATGGGCTGGAGCTCTACTCTCTTATAGAGGGATGGGCTGCAGCTCTACTCTCTGTTAGAGGGATGGGCTGGAGCTCTACTCTCTGATAGAGGGATGGGCTGGAGCTCTACTCTCTGATAGAGGGATGGGCTGGAGCTCTACTCTCTGATAGAGGGATGGGCTGCTACTCTACTCTCTGATAGAGGGATGGGCTGCAGTTCTACTCTCTGATAGAGGGTTGGGCTGCAGCTCTGTCTGCAGGGAAGGGAAGGGTTGGGCTTGAGCTGTACTCTGTGATAGAGGGGTGGGCTGCAGCTCTACTCTGAAAGAGGGATGGGCTGGAGCTCTACTCTTTGATAGAGGGATGGGCTGCAGCTCTACTCTCTGATAGAGGGATGGGATGGAGCTCTACTCTCTGATAGAGGGATTGGCTGGAGCACTACTCTCTGATAGGGGGAAGGGCTGCAGCTCTACTCTCTGATAGAGGGAGGGGTTGGAGCTCAATGATAGAGGGATGGGCTGGAGCTCTACTCTCTGACAGAGGGATGGGCTGCAGCTCTACTCTCTGACAGAGGGATGGGCTGGAGCTCTACTCTCTGATAGAGGAATGGGCTGTTGCTCTACTCTCTGATAGAGGGATGGGTTGGAGCTCGACTCTCTGATAGAGGGATGGGTTGCTGCTCTACTCTCTGATAGAGGGATGGGCTGGAGCTCTACTCTCTGATAGGGGGAAGGGCTGCAGCTCTACTCTCTGATAGAGGTATGGGCTGCAGCTCTACTCTCTGATAGAGGGATGGGCTGCAGCTCTACTCTGATAGAGGGATGGGCTGGAGCTCTACTCTTATAGAGGAATGGGCTGGAGCTCTACTCTCTGATAGGGGGAAGGGCTGCAGCTCTACTCTCTGATAGAGGGATGGGCTGCAGCTCTACTCTCTGATAGAGGGATGGGCTGCAGCTCTACTCTCTGACAGAGGGATAGGATGCAGCTCTACTCTCTGATAGAGGGATGGGTTGGAGCTCTATGATAGAGGGAGGGGTTGGAGCTCAATAATAGAGGGATGGGCTGGGCTGTAGTCTCTGATAGAGGGATGGGCTGGAGCTCTACTCTCTGATAGAGGGATGGGCTGCTACTCTACTCTCTGATAAAGGGATGGGCTGCTGCGCTACTCTCTGATAGAGGGATGGGCTGCTACTCTACTCTCTGATAGAGGGATGGGCTGGAGCTCTACTCTCTGATAGAGGGATGGGCTGGAGCTCTACTCTCTTATAGAGGGATGGGCTGCAGCTCTACTCTCTGTTAGAGGGATGGGCTGGAGCTCTACTCTCTGATAGAGGGATGGGCTGGAGCTCTACTCTCTGATAGAGGGATGGGCTGGAGCTCTACTCTCTGCTAGAGGGATGGGCTGCTACTCTACTCTCTGATAGAGGGATGGGCTGCAGTTCTACTCTCTGATAGTGGGTTGGGCTGCAGCTCTGTCTGCAGGGAAGGGAAGGGTTGGGCTTGAGCTGTACTCTGTGATAGAGGGGTGGGCTGCAGCTCTACTCTGAAAGAGGGATGGGCTGGAGCTCTACTCTTTGATAGAGGGATGGGCTGCAGCTCTACTCTCTGATAGAGGGATGGGATGGAGCTCTACTCTCTGATAGAGGGATTGGCTGGAGCACTACTCTCTGATAGGGGGAAGGGCTGCAGCTCTACTCTCTGATAGAGGGAGGGGTTGGAGCTCAATGATAGAGGGATGGGCTGGAGCTCTACTCTCTGACAGAGGGATGGGCTGCAGCTCTACTCTCTGACAGAGGGATGGGCTGCAGCTCTACTCTCTGATAGAGGAATGGGCTGCTGCTCTACTCTCTGATAGAGGGATGGGTTGGAGCTCGACTCTCTGATAGAGGGATGGGTTGCTGCTCTACTCTCTGATAGAGGGATGGGCTGGAGCTCTACTCTCTGATAGGGGGAAGGGCTGCAGCTCTACTCTCTGATAGAGGGATGGGCTGCAGCTCTACTCTCTGATAGAGGGATGGGCTGCAGCTCTACTCTGATAGAGGGATGGGCTGGAGCTCTACTCTTATAGAGGAATGGGCTGGAGCTCTACTCTCTGATAGGGGGAAGGGCTGCAGCTCTACTCTCTGATAGAGGGATGGGCTGCAGCTCTACTCTCTGATAGAGGGATGGGCTGCAGCTCTACTCTCTGACAGAGGGATAGGCTGCAGCTCTACTCTCTGATAGAGGGAGGGGTTGGAGCTCTATGATAGAGGGAGGGGTTGGAGCTCAATGATAGAGGGATGGGCTGGGCTGTAGTCTCTGATAGAGGGATGGGCTGGAGTTCTACTCTCTGATAGAGGGATGGGCTGCAGCTCTACTCTCTGATAGAGGGATGGGCTGCAGCTCTACTCTGATAGAGGGATGGGCTGCAGCTCTACTCTCTGACAGAGGGATGGGATGGAGCTCTACTCTCTGACAGAGGGATGGCCTGCAGCTCTACTCTCTGATAGAGGGATGGGCTGGAGCTCTACTCTCTGATAGGGGGAAGGGCTGCAGCTCTACTCTCTGACAGAGGGATGGGCTGCAGCTCTACTCTCTGATAGAGGAATGGGCTGCTGCTCTACTCTCTGATAGAGGGATGGGTTGGAGCTCGACTCTCTGATAGAGGGATGGGTTGCTGCTCTACTCTCTGATAGAGGGATGGGCTGGAGCTCTACTCTCTGATAGGGGGAAGGGCTGCAGCTCTACTCTCTGATAGAGGGATGGGCTGCAGCTCTACTCTCTGATAGAGGGATGGGCTGCAGCTCTACTCTGATAGAGGGATGGGCTGGAGCTCTACTCTTATAGAGGAATGGGCTGGAGCTCTACTCTCTGATAGGGGGAAGGGCTGCAGCTCTACTCTCTGATAGAGGGATGGGCTGCAGCTCTACTCTCTGATAGAGGGATGGGCTGCAGCTCTACTCTCTGACAGAGGGATAGGCTGCAGCTCTACTCTCTGATAGAGGGAGGGGTTGGAGCTCTATGATAGAGGGAGGGGTTGGAGCTCAATGATAGAGGGATGGGCTGGGCTGTAGTCTCTGATAGAGGGATGGGCTGGAGTTCTACTCTCTGATAGAGGGATGGGCTGCAGCTCTACTCTCTGATAGAGGGATGGGCTGCAGCTCTACTCTGATAGAGGGATGGGCTGCAGCTCTACTCTCTGACAGAGGGATGGGATGGAGCTCTACTCTCTGACAGAGGGATGGCCTGCAGCTCTACTCTCTGATAGAGGGATGGGCTGGAGCTCTACTCTCTGATAGGGGGAAGGGCTGCAGCTCTACTCTCTGATAGAGGGATGGGCTGGAGTTCTACTCTCTGATAGAGGGATGGGCTGCAGCTCTACTCTCTGATAGAGGGATGGGCTGCAGCTCTACTCTGATAGAGGGATGGGCTGGATCTCTACTCTTATAGAGGAATGGGCTGCAGCTCTACTCTCTGACAGAGGGATGGGCTGCAGCTCTACTTTGATAGAGGGATGGGTCCGAGCTCTACTGTTTGATAGAGGGATGGGTCCGAGATCTACTCTGACAGAGGAAATGGCTGCAGCTCTACTCTCTGATAGAGGGATAGGCTGCAGCTCTACTCTGATAGAGTGATGGGCTGCAGCTCTACTCTCTGACAGAGGGATGGGATGGAGCTCTACTCTCTGACAGAGGGATGGCCTGCAGCTCTACTCTCTGATAGAGGGATGGGCTGGAGCTCTACTCTCTGATAGGGGGAAGGGCTGCAGCTCTACTCTCTGATAGCGGGATGGGCTGGAGTTTTACTCTCTGATAGAGGGATGGGCTGCAGCTCTACTCTCTGATAGAGGGATGGGCTGCAGCTCTACTCTGATGGAGGGATGGGCTGGATCTCTACTCTTATAGAGGAATGGGCTGCAGCTCTACTCTCTGACAGAGGGATGGGCTGCAGCTCTACTCTGATAGAGGGATGGGTCCGAGCTCTACTGTTTGATAGAGGGATGGGTCCGAGATCTACTCTGATAGAGGAAATGGCTGCAGCTCTACTCTCTGACAGAGAGTTAGGCTGCAGCTCTACTCTCTGATAGAGGGAGGGGTTGGAGCTCTATGATAGAGGGATGGGCTGGAGCTCGACTCTCTGATAGAGGGATGGGTTGCTGCTCTACTCTCTGATAGAGGGATGGGCTGGAGCTCTACTCTCTGATAGGGGGAAGGGGCTGCAGCTCTACTCTCTGATAGAGGGATGGGCTGGAGTTCTACTCTCTGATAGAGGGATGGGCTGCAGCTCTACTCTCTGATAGAGGGATGGGCTGGAGCTCTACTCTTACAGAGGAATGGGCTGGAGCTCTACTCTCTGATAGAGGGATGGGCTGCAGCTCTACTCTGATAGAGTGGTGGGTCCGAGCTCTACTCTTTGATAGAGGGAGGGGTTGGAGCTCTACTCTCTGATAGAGGGATGGGCTGGAGCTCTACTCTCTGTTAGAGGGATTGGCCGCAGCTCTACTCTTTGATAGAGGGAGGGGTTTGAGCTCTATGATAGAGGGAGGGGTTGGAGCTCAATGATAGAGGGTTGGGCTGCAGCTCTACTCTCTGATAGAGGGATGGGCTGGAGTTCTACTCTCTGATAGAGGGATGGGCTGCAGCTCTACTCTCTGATAGAGGGATGGGCTGGAGCTCTACTCTTACAGAGGAATGGGCTGGAGCTCTACTCTCTGATAGAGGGATGGGCTGCAGCTCTACTCTGATAGAGGGATGGGTCCGAGCTCTACTCTTTGATAGAGGGAGGGGTTGGAGCTCTACTCTCTGATAGAGGGATGGGCTGGAGCTCTACTCTCTGTTAGAGGGAATGGCCGCAGCTCTACTCTTTGATAGAGGGATGGGCTGCAGCTCTACTCTCTGATAGAGGGATGGGATGGAGCTCTACTCTCTGATAGAGGGATGGGCTGGAGCTCTACTCTCTGATAGGGGGAAGGGCTGCAGCTCTACTCTCTGATAGAGGGAGGGGTTGGAGCTCAATGATAGAGGGATGGGCTGGAGCTCTACTCTCTGACAGAGGGATGGGCTGCAGCTCTACTCTCTGACAGAGGGATGGGCTGCAGCTCTACTCTCTGATAGAGGAATGGGCTGCTGCTCTACTCTCTGATAGAGGGATGGGTTGGAGCTCGACTCTCTGATAGAGGGATGGGTTGCTGCTCTACTCTCTGATAGAGGGATGGGCTGGAGCTCTACTCTCTGATAGGGGGAAGGGCTGCAGCTCTACTCTCTGATAGAGGTATGGGCTGCATCTCTACTCTCTGATAGAGGGATGGGCTGCAGCTCTACTCTGATAGAGGGATGGGCTGGAGCTCTACTCTTATAGAGGAATGGGCTGGAGCTCTACTCTCTGATAGGGGGAAGGGCTGCAGCTCTACTCTCTGATAGAGGGATGGGCTGCAGCTCTACTCTCTGATAGAGGGATGGGCTGCAGCTCTACTCTCTGACAGAGGGATAGGCTGCAGCTCTACTCTCTGATAGAGGGAGGGGTTGGAGCTCTATGATAGAGGGAGGGGTTGGAGCTCAATGATAGAGGGATGGGCTGGGCTGTAGTCTCTGATAGAGGGATGGGCTGGAGTTCTACTCTCTGATAGAGGGATGGGCTGCAGCTCTACTCTCTGATAGAGGGATGGGCTGCAGCTCTACTCTGATAGAGGGATGGGCTGCAGCTCTACTCTCTGACAGAGGGATGGGATGGAGCTCTACTCTCTGACAGAGGGATGGCCTGCAGCTCTACTCTCTGATAGAGGGATGGGCTGGAGCTCTACTCTCTGATAGGGGGAAGGGCTGCAGCTCTACTCTCTGATAGAGGGATGGGCTGGAGTTCTACTCTCTGATAGAGGGATGGGCTGCAGCTCTACTCTCTGATAGAGGGATGGGCTGCAGCTCTACTCTGATAGAGGGATGGGCTGGATCTCTACTCTTATAGAGGAATGGGCTGCAGCTCTACTCTCTGACAGAGGGATGGGCTGCAGCTCTACTCTGATAGAGGGATGGGTCCGAGCTCTACTGTTTGATAGAGGGATGGGTCCGAGATCTACTCTGATAGAGGTAATGGCTGCAGCTCTACTCTCTGATAGAGGGATGGGATGGAGCTCTACTCTCTGATAGAGGGATGGGCTGGAGATCGACTCTCTGATAGAGGGATGGGTTGCTGCTCCACTCTCTGATAGAGGGATGGGCTGGAGCTCAACTCTCTGATAGAGGGATGGGTTGCTGCTCTACTCTCTGATAGAGGGATGGGCTGGAGCTCTACTCTCTGATAGGGGGAAGGGGCTGCAGCTCTACTCTCTGATAGAGGGATGGGCTGGAGTTCTACTCACTGATAGAGGGATGGGCTGCAGCTCTACTCTCTGATAGAGGGATGGGCTGGAGCTCTACTCTTACAGAGGAATGGGCTGGAGCTCTACTCTCTGATAGAGGGATGGGCTGCAGCTCTACTCTGATAGAGTGATGGGTCCGAGCTCTACTCTTTGATAGAGGGAGGGGTTGGAGCTCTACTCTCTGATAGAGGGATGGGCTGGAGCTCTACTCTCTGTTAGAGGGATTGGCCGCAGCTCTACTCTTTGATAGAGGAAGGGGTTTGAGCTCTATGATAGAGGGAGGGGTTGGAGCTCAATGATAGAGGGATGGGCTGTAGCTCTACTCTCTGATAGAGGGATGGGCTGGAGTTCTACTCTCTGATAGAGGGATGGGCTGCAGCTCTACTCTCTGATAGAGGGATGGGCTGGAGCTCTACTCTTACAGAGGAATGGGCTGGAGCTCTACTCTCTGATAGAGGGATGGGCTGCAGCTCTACTCTCTGATAGAGGGATGGGATGGAGCTCTACTCTCTGATAGAGGGATGGGTTGCTGCTCTACTCTCTGATAGAGGGATGAGCTGGAGCTCGACTCTCTGATAGAGGGATGGGTTGCTGCTCTACTCTCTGATAGAGGGATGGGCTGGAGCTCTACTTTCTGATAGGGGGAAGGGGCTGGAGCTCTACTCTCTGATAGAGGGATGGGCTGGAGTTCTACTCTCTGATAGAGGGATGGGCTGCAGATCTACTCTCTGATAGAGGGATGGGCTGGAGCTCTACTCTTACAGAGGAATGGGCTGGAGCTCTACTCTCTGATAGAGGTATGGGCTGCAGCTCTACTCTGATAGAGGGATGGGTCCGAGCTCTACTCTTTGATAGAGGGAGTTGTTGGAGCTCTACTCTCTGATAGAGGGATGGGCTGGAGCTCTACTCTCTGTTAGAGGGATTGGCCGCAGCTCTACTCTTTGATAGAGGGAGGGGTTGGAGCTCAATGATAGAGGGATGGGCTGCAGCTCTACTCTCTGATAGAGGGATGGGATGGAGCTCTACTCTCTGATAGAGGGATGGGCTGGAGCTCTACTCTCTGATAGGGGGAAGGGCTGCAGCTCGACTCTCTGATAGAGGGAGGGGTTGGAGCTCAATGATAGAGGGATGGGCTGGATCTCTACTCTCTGATAGAGGGATGGGATGGAGCTCTACTCTCTGATAGAGGGATGGGCTGGAGCTCGACTCTCTGATAGAGGGATGGGTTGCTGCTCTACTCTCTGATAGAGGGATGGGCTGGAGCTCTACTCTCTGATAGGGGGAAGGGCTGCATCTCTCCTCTCTGATAGAGGGATGGGCAGCTCTACTCTGATAGAGGGATGGGCTGGAGCTCTACTCTTATAGAGGAATGCGCTGGAGCTCTACTCTCTGACAGGGGGAAGGGCTGCAGCTCTACTCTCTGACAGAGGGATGGGCTGCAGCTCTACTCTGATAGAGGGATGGGTCCAAGCTCTACTCTTTGATAGAGGGAGGGGTTGGAGCTCTACTCTTTGATAGAGGGTTGGGCTGGAGCTCAACTCTCTGTTAGAGGGATGGGCCGCAGCTCTACTCTTTGATAGAGGGAGGGGTTGGAGCTCTATGATAGAGGGAGGGGTTGGAGCTCAATGATAGAGGGATGGGCTGCAGCTCTACTCTCTGATAGAGGGATGGGCTGGAGCTCTACTCTCTGATAAGGGGAAGGGATGCAGCTCTACTCTCTGGTAGAGGGAGGGGTTGGAGCTCAATGATAGAGGGATGGGCTGGATCTCTACTCTCTGACAGAGGGATGGGCTGCAGCTCTACTCTCTGACAGAGGGATGGGCTGCAGCTCTACTCTCTGGCAGAGGGATGGGCTGCAGCTCTACTCTGATAGAGGGATGGGTCTGAGCTCTACTCTGATAGAGGAATGGGCTGCAGCTCTACTCTCTGATAGAGGGATGGGATGGAGCTCTACTCTCTGATAGAGGGGTGGGCTGGAGCTCGACTCTCTGATAGAGGGATGGGTTGCTGCTCTACTCTGATAGAGGGATGGGCTGCAGTTCTACTCTGATAGAGGGATGGGTTGGAGCTCTACTCTGCGAGAGGGATGGGCTGCTCTACTCTGTGATAGATGGATGGGCTGCAGCTCAACTCTTATAGAGGGATGGGCTGCAGTTCTACTCTCTGACAGAGGGATGGGCTGCAACTCTACTCTCTGATAGAGGGATGGGATGGAGCTCTACTCTCTGATAGAGGGATGGGCTGGAGCTCGACTCTCTGATAGAGGGATGGGTTGCTGCTCTACTCTCTGATAGAGGGATGGGCTGGAGCTCTACTCTTTGATAGGGGGAAGGGCTGCATCTCTCCTCTCTGATAGAGGGATGGGCAGCTCTACTCTGATAGAGGGATGGGCTGGAGCTCTACTCTTATAGAGGAATGGGCTGGAGCTCTACTCTCTGACAGGGGGAAGGGCTGCAGCTCTACTCTCTGACAGAGGGATGGGCTGCAGCTCTACTCTGATAGAGGGATGGGTCCGAGCTCTACTCTTTGATAGAGGGAGGGGTTGGAGCTCTACTCTCTGATAGAGGGATGGGCTGGAGCTCAACTCTCTGTTAGAGGGATGGGCCGCAGCTCTACTCTTTGATAGAGGGAGGGGTTGGAGCTCTATGATAGAGGGAGGGGTTGGAGCTCAATGATAGAGGGATGGGCTGCAGCTCTACTCTCTGATAGAGGGGTGGGCTGGAGCTCTACTCTCTGATAGGGGGAAGGGCTGCAGCTCTACTCTCTGGTAGAGGGAGGGGTTGGAGCTCAATGATAGAGGGATGGGCTGGATCTCTACTCTCTGACAGAGGTATGGGCTGCAGCTCTACTCTCTGACAGAGGGATGGGCTGCAGCTCTACTCTCTGGTAGAGGGAAGGGTTGGAGCTCAATGATAGAGGGATGGGCTGGATCTCTACTCTCTGACAGAGGGATGGGCTGCAGCTCTACTCTCTGATAGGGGGAAGGGCTGCAGCTCTACTCTCTGATAGAGGGAGGGGTTGGAGCTCAATGATAGAGGGATGGGCTGGATCTCTACTCTCTGATAGAGGGATGGGATGGAGCTCTACTCTCTGATAGAGGGATGGGCTGGAGCTCGACTCTCTGATAGAGGGATGGGTTGCTGCTCTACTCTCTGATAGAGGGATGGGCTGGAGCTCTAATCTCTGATAGGGGGAAGGGCTGCATCTCTCCTCTCTGATAGAGGGATGGGCAGCTCTACTCTGATAGAGGGATGGGCTGGAGCTCTACTCTTATAGAGGAATGGGCTGGAGCTCTACTCTCTGACAGGGGGAAGGGCTGCAGCTCTACTCTCTGACAGAGGGATGGGCTGCAGCTCTACTCTGATAGAGGGATGGGTCCGAGCTCTACTCTTTGATAGAGGGAGGGGTTGGAGCTCTACTCTCTGATAGAGGGATGGGCTGGAGCTCAACTCTCTGTTAGAGGGATGGGCCGCAGCTCTACTCTTTGATAGAGGGAGGGGTTGGAGCTCTATGATAGAGGGAGGGGTTGGAGCTCAATGATAGAGGGATGGGCTGCAGCTCTACTCTCTGAAAGAGGGATGGGCTGGAGCTCTACTCTCTGATAGGGGGAAGGGCTGCAGCTCTACTCTCTGACAGAGGGATGGGCTGCAGCTCTACTCTCTGGCAGAGGGATGGGCTGCAGCTCTACTCTGATAGATGGATGGGTCCGAGCTCTTCTCTGATAGAGAAATGGGCTGCAGCTCTACTCTCTGGCAGAGGGAGGGGTTGGAGCTCAATATAGAGGGATGGGCTGGATCTCTACTCTCTGACAGAGGGATGGGCTGCAGCTCTACTCTCTGACAGAGGGATGGGCTGCAGCTCTACTCTCTGGCAGAGGGATGGGCTGCAGCTCTACTCTGATAGAGGGATGGGTCCGAGCTCTACTCTGATAGAGGAATGGGCTGCAGCTCTACTCTCTGATAGAGGGATGGGATGGAGCTCTACTCTCTGATAGAGGGGTGGGCTGGAGCTCGACTCTCTGATAGGGGGATGGGTTGCTGCTCTACTCTCTGATAGAGGGATGGGCTGCAGCTCTACTCTCTGATAGGGGGAAGGGCTGCAGCTCTACTCTCTGATAGAGGGATGGGCTGGAGTTCTACTCTCTGATAGAGGGATGGGCTGCAGCTCTACTCTCTGATAGAGGGATGGGCTGCAGCTCTACTCTGATAGAGGGATGGGCTGGAGCTCTACTCTTATAGTGGAATGGGCTGGAGCTCTACTCTCTGATAGGGGGAAGGGCTGCAGCTCTACTCTCCGATAGAGGGATGGGCTGCAGCTCTACTCTCTGATAGAGGGATGGGCTGCTGCTCTACTCCCTGATAGAGGGATGGGCTGCAGCTCTACTCTTATAGAGGGATGGGCTGGAGCTCTACTCTGTGAGAGGGATGGGCTGCTCTACTCTGTGATAGATGGATGGACTGCAGCTCTACTCTTATAGAGGGATGGGCTGCAGCTCTACTCTCTGACAGAGGGATAGGCTGCAGCTCTACTCTCTGATAGAGGGAGGGGTTGGAGCTCTATGATAGAGGGATTGGCTGGAGCTCTACTCTCTGATAGGGGGAAGGGCTGCAGCTCAACTCTCTGACAGAGGGGTGGGCTGCAGCTCTATTCTCTGATAGAGGGATGGGCTGCAGCTCTACTCTCTGACACAGGGATGGGCTGGAGCTCTACTCTCTGATAGAGGGATGGGCTGGAGCTCTAATCTCTTATAGAGGGATGGGCTGCATCTCTACTCTCTGTTAGAGGGATGGGCTGGAGCTCTACTCTCTGATAGAGGGATGGGCTGGAGCTCTACTCTCTGATAGAGGGATGGGCTGGAGCTCTACTCTCTGATAGAGGGATGGGCTGCTACTCTACTCTCTGATAGAGGGATGGGCTGCTGCTCTACTCTCTGATAGAGGGATGGGCTGCTACTCTACTCTCTGATAGAGGGATGGGCTGCAGTTCTACTCTCTGATAGAGGGTTGGGCTGCAGCTCTGTCTGCAGGGAAGGGAAGGGTTGGGCTTGATCTGTACTCTGTGATAGAGGGGTGGGCTGCTACTCTACTCTCTGATAGAGGGATGGGCTGCTGCTCTACTCTCTGATAGAGGGATGGGCTGCTACTCTACTCTCTGATAGAGGGATGGGCTGCAGTTCTACTCTCTGATAGAGGGTTGGGCTGCAGCTCTGTCTGCAGGGAAGGGAAGGGTTGGGCTTGATCTGTACTCTGTGATAGAGGGATGGGCTGCTGCTCTACTCTGATAGAGGTGTGGGCCGCAGCTCTACTCTTTGATAGCGGGAGGGGTTGGAGCTCTACTCTCTGACAGAGGGATGGGCTGCAGCTCTACTCTCTGACAGAGGCATGGGCTGCAGCTCTACTCTCTGGCAGAGGGATGGGCTGCATCTCTACTCTGATAGAGGGATGGGTCCGAGCTCTACTCTGATAGAGGTATGGGCTGCAGCTCTACTCTCTGATAGAGGGATGGGATGGAGCTCTACTCTCTGATAGAGGGGTGGGCTGGAGCTCGACTCTCTGATAGAGGGATGGGTTGCTGCTCTACTCTCTGATAGAGGGATGGGCTGGAGTTCTACTCTCTGATAGAGGGATGGGCTGCAGCTCTACTCTCTGATAGAGGGATGGGCTGCAGCTCTACTCTGATAGAGGTTTGGGCTGGAGCTCTACTCTTATAGAGGAATGGGCTGGAGCTCTACTCTCTGATAGGGGGAAGGGCTGCAGCTCTACTCTCCGATAGAGGGATGGGCTGCAGCTCTACTCTCTGATAGAGGGATGGGCTGCTGCTCTACTCCCAGATAGAGGGATGGGCTGCAGCTCTACTCTTATAGAGGGATGGGCTGGAGCTCTACTCTGTGAGAGGGATGGGCTGCTCTACTCTGTGATAGATGGATGGGCTGCAGCTCTACTCTTATAGAGGGATGGGCTGCAGCTCTACTCTCTGACAGAGGGATAGGCTGCAGCTCTACTCTCTGATAGAGGGAGGGGTTGGAGCTCTATGATAGAGGGATTGGCTGGAGCTCTACTCTCTGATAGGGGGAAGGGCTGCAGCTCTACTCTCTGACAGAGGGGTGGGCTGCAGCTCTATTCTCTGATAGAGGGATGGGCTGCAGCTCTACTCTCTGACACAGGGATGGGCTGGAGCTCTACTCTCTGATAGAGGGATGGGCTGGAGCTCTAATCTCTTATAGAGGGATGGGCTGCATCTCTACTCTCTGTTAGAGGGATGGGCTGGAGCTCTACTCTCTGATAGAGGGATGGGCTGGAGCTCTACTCTCTGATAGAGGGATGGGCTGGAGCTCTACTCTCTGATAGAGGGATGGGCTGCTACTCTACTCTCTGATAGAGGGATGGGCTGCTGCTCTACTCTCTGATAGAGGGATGGGCTGCTACTCTACTCTCTGATAGAGGGATGGGCTGCAGTTCTACTCTCTGATAGAGGGTTGGGCTGCAGCTCTGTCTGCAGGGAAGGGAAGGGTTGGGCTTGATCTGTACTCTGTGATAGAGGGGTGGGCTGCTACTCTACTCTCTGATAGAGGGATGGGCTGCTGCTCTACTCTCTGATAGAGGGATGGGCTGCTACTCTACTCTCTGATAGAGGGATGGGCTGCAGTTCTACTCTCTGATAGAGGGTTGGGCTGCAGCTCTGTCTGCAGGGAAGGGAAGGGTTGGGCTTGATCTGTACTCTGTGATAGAGGGATGGGCTGCTGCTCTACTCTGATAGAGGTGTGGGCCGCAGCTCTACTCTTTGATAGCGGGAGGGGTTGGAGCTCTACTCTCTGACAGAGGGATGGGCTGCAGCTCTACTCTCTGACAGAGGCATGGGCTGCAGCTCTACTCTCTGGCAGAGGGATGGGCTGCATCTCTACTCTGATAGAGGGATGGGTCCGAGCTCTACTCTGATAGAGGTATGGGCTGCAGCTCTACTCTCTGATAGAGGGATGGGATGGAGCTCTACTCTCTGATAGAGGGGTGGGCTGGAGCTCGACTCTCTGATAGAGGGATGGGTTGCTGCTCTACTCTCTGATAGAGGGATGGGCTGGAGTTCTACTCTCTGATAGAGGGATGGGCTGCAGCTCTACTCTCTGATAGAGGGATGGGCTGCAGCTCTACTCTGATAGAGGTTTGGGCTGGAGCTCTACTCTTATAGAGGAATGGGCTGGAGCTCTACTCTCTGATAGGGGGAAGGGCTGCAGCTCTACTCTCCGATAGAGGGATGGGCTGCAGCTCTACTCTCTGATAGAGGGATGGGCTGCTGCTCTACTCCCAGATAGAGGGATGGGCTGCAGCTCTACTCTTATAGAGGGATGGGCTGGAGCTCTACTCTGTGAGAGGGATGGGCTGCTCTACTCTGTGATAGATGGATGGGCTGCAGCTCTACTCTTATAGAGGGATGGGCTGCAGCTCTACTCTCTGACAGAGGGATAGGCTACAGCTCTACTCTCTGATAGAGGGAGGGTTGGAGCTCTATGATAGAGGGATGGGCTGGAGCTCTACTCTCTGATAGGGGGATGGGCTGCAGCTCTACTCTCTGATAGATGGAATGCAGCTCTACTCTTATAGAGGGGTGGGCTGCAGCTCTATTCTCTGATAGAGGGATGGGCTGCAGCTCTACTCTGATAGAGGTTTGGGCTGGAGCTCTACTCTTATAGAGGAATGGGCTGGAGCTCTACTCTCTGATAGAGGGATGGGCTGGAGCTCTACTCTCTGATAGAGGGATGGGCTGGAGCTCTACTCTCTGATAGAGGGATGGGCTGGAGCTCTACTCTCTGATAGAGGGATGGGCTGCTACTCTACTCTCTGATAGAGGGATGGGCTGCTGCTCTACTCTCTGATAGAGGGATGGGCTGCTACTCTACTCTCTGATAGAGGGATGGGCTGCAGTTCTACTCTCTGATAGAGGGTTGGGCTGCAGCTCTGTCTGCAGGGAAGGGAAGGGTTGGGCTTGATCTGTACTCTGTGATAGAGGGGTGGGCTGCTACTCTACTCTCTGATAGAGGGATGGGCTGCTGCTCTACTCTCTGATAGAGGGATGGGCTGCTACTCTACTCTCTGATAGAGGGATGGGCTGCAGTTCTACTCTCTGATAGAGGGTTGGGCTGCAGCTCTGTCTGCAGGGAAGGGAAGGGTTGGGCTTGATCTGTACTCTGTGATAGAGGGATGGGCTGCTGCTCTACTCTGATAGAGGTGTGGGCCGCAGCTCTACTCTTTGATAGCGGGAGGGGTTGGAGCTCTACTCTCTGACAGAGGGATGGGCTGCAGCTCTACTCTCTGACAGAGGCATGGGCTGCAGCTCTACTCTCTGGCAGAGGGATGGGCTGCATCTCTACTCTGATAGAGGGATGGGTCCGAGCTCTACTCTGATAGAGGTATGGGCTGCAGCTCTACTCTCTGATAGAGGGATGGGATGGAGCTCTACTCTCTGATAGAGGGGTGGGCTGGAGCTCGACTCTCTGATAGAGGGATGGGTTGCTGCTCTACTCTCTGATAGAGGGATGGGCTGGAGTTCTACTCTCTGATAGAGGGATGGGCTGCAGCTCTACTCTCTGATAGAGGGATGGGCTGCAGCTCTACTCTGATAGAGGTTTGGGCTGGAGCTCTACTCTTATAGAGGAATGGGCTGGAGCTCTACTCTCTGATAGGGGGAAGGGCTGCAGCTCTACTCTCCGATAGAGGGATGGGCTGCAGCTCTACTCTCTGATAGAGGGATGGGCTGCTGCTCTACTCCCAGATAGAGGGATGGGCTGCAGCTCTACTCTTATAGAGGGATGGGCTGGAGCTCTACTCTGTGAGAGGGATGGGCTGCTCTACTCTGTGATAGATGGATGGGCTGCAGCTCTACTCTTATAGAGGGATGGGCTGCAGCTCTACTCTCTGACAGAGGGATAGGCTACAGCTCTACTCTCTGATAGAGGGAGGGTTGGAGCTCTATGATAGAGGGATGGGCTGGAGCTCTACTCTCTGATAGGGGGAAGGGCTGCAGCTCTACTCTCTGATAGATGGAATGCAGCTCTACTCTTATAGAGGGGTGGGCTGCAGCTCTATTCTCTGATAGAGGGATGGGCTGCAGCTCTACTCTGATAGAGGTTTGGGCTGGAGCTCTACTCTTATAGAGGAATGGGCTGGAGCTCTACTCTCTGATAGGGGGAAGGGCTGCAGCTCTACTCTCCGATAGAGGGATGGGCTGCAGCTCTACTCTCTGATAGAGGGATGGGCTGCTGCTCTACTCCCAGATAGAGGGATGGGCTGCAGCTCTACTCTTATAGAGGGATGGGCTGGAGCTCTACTCTGTGAGGGGGATGGGCTGCTCTACTCTGTGATAGATGGATGGGCTGCAGCTCTACTCTTATAGAGGGATGGGCTGCAGCTCTACTCTCTGACAGAGGGATAGGCTACAGCTCTACTCTCTGATAGAGGGAGGGTTGGAGCTCTATGATAGAGGGATGGGCTGGAGCTCTACTCTCTGATAGGGGGAAGGGCTGCACCTCTACTCTCTGATAGATGGAATGCAGCTCTACTCTTATAGAGGGGTGGGCTGCAGCTCTATTCTCTGATAGAGGGATGGGCTGCAGCTCTACTCTCTGACAGAGGGATGGTTCCGAGCTCTACTCTGATAGAGGGATGGGCTGATGCTCTCCTCTCTGACAGAGGGATGGGATGGAGATCTACTCTCTGATAGAGGGATGGGCTGGAGCTTGACTCTCTGATAGAGGGATGGGTTGCTGCTCTACTCTCTGATAGAGGGATGGGCTGGAGCTCTACTCTCTGATAGAGGGATTCGCCGGAGTTCTACTCTCTGATAGAGGGATGGGCTGGAGCTCTACTCTTATAGAGGGATGGGCTGCAGCTCTACTCTTTGATAGAGGGATTGGTTGGAGCTCTACTCTTTGATAGAGGGATGGGCTGCAGCTCTACTCTATGATAGAGGGAAGGGCTGGAGCTCTACTCTGCGAGAGGGATGGGCTGCTCTACTCTGTGATAGATGGGTGGGCTGCAGCTCTACTCTTATAGAGGGATGGGCTGCAGCTCTACTCTCTGACAGAGGGATGGGCTGCAGCTCGACTCTCCGATAGAGGGAGGGGTTGGAGCTCTATGATAGAGGGAGGGTTTGGAGCTCAATGATAGAGGGAGGTGTTGGAGCTCAATGATAGAGGGATGGGCTGCAGCTCTACTCTCTGATAGAGGGATGGGCTGCAGCTCTACTCTCTGACAGAGGGATGGGCTGGAGCTCTACTCTCTGACAGAGGGATGGGCTGCAGCTCTACTCTCTGACAGAGGATTGGGCTGCAGCTCTACTCTCTGACAGAGGGTTGGGCTGCAGCTCTACTCTCTGACAGAGGGATGGGCTGCAGCTCTACTCTCTGACAGAGGATTGGGATGCAGCTCTACTCTCTGACAGAGGGATGGGCTGCAGCTCTACTCTCTGACAGAGGGATGGGCTGCAGCTCTACTCTCTGACAGAGGCATGGGCTGCAGCTCTACTCTCTGACAGAGGTATGGGCTACAGCTCTACTCTCTGCTAGAGGGAGGGGTTGGAGCTCAATGATAGAGGGATGGGCTGGAGCTCTACTCTCTATCTGTAACTGTGTATATCTCTATCTGTAACTGTGTATATCTCTCCATCTATCTGTAACTGTGTATATCTCTCCCTCTATCTGTAACTGTGTATATCTCTATCTGTAACTGTGTATATCTCTCCCTGTAACTGTGTATATCTCTATCTGTAACTGTGTATATCTCTCCCTCTATCTGTAACTGTGTATATCTCTATCTGTAACTGTGTATATCTCTATCTGTAACTATGTATATATCTCTATCTGTAACTGTGTATATCTCTCCCTGTAACTGTGTATATCTCTCCCTGTAACTGTGTATATCTCTATCTGTAACTGTGTATATCTCTCCCTGTAACTGTGTATATCTCTCCCTCTATCTGTAACTGTGTATATCTCTCCCTCTATCTGTAACTGTGTATATATCTCTATCTGTAACTGTGTATATCTCTATCTGTAACTGTGTATATCTCTATCTGTAACTGTGTATATCTCTCCCTCTCCCTGTAACGGTGTATATCTCTCCCTCTATCTGTAACGGTGTATATCTCTCCCTGTAACTTTGTATATCTCTCCCTCTATCTGTAACTGTGTATATCTCTATCTGTAACTGTGTATATATCTCTATCTGTAACTGTGTATATCTCTCCCTCTATCTGTAACTGTGTATATCTCTATCTGTAACTGTGTATATCTCTATCTGTAACTGTGTATATCTCTCCCTCTATCTGTAACTGTGTATATCTCTCCCTCTCTCTGTAACTGTGTATATCTCTATCTGTAACTGTGTATATCTCTATCTGTAACTGTGTATATCTCTATCTGTAACTGTGTATATCTCTCCCTCTATCTGTAACTGTGTATATCTCTATCTGTAACTGTGTATATCTCTATCTGTAACTGTGTATATCTCTATCTGTAACTGTGTATATCTCTCCCTGTAACTGTGTATATCTCTATCTGTAACTGTGTATATCTCTCCCTGTAACTGTGTATATCTCTCCCTCTATCTGTAACTGTGTATATCTCTCCCTGTAACTGTGTATATCTCTCCCTCTATCTGTAACTGTGTATATCTCTCCCTCTATCTGTAACTGTGTATATCTCTATCTGTAACTGTGTATATCTCTATCTGTAACTGTGTATATCTCTATCTGTAACTGTGTATATCTCTCCCTCTCCCTGTAACGGTGTATATCTCTCCCTCTATCTGTAACGGTGTATATCTCTCCCTGTAACTTTGTATATCTCTCCCTCTATCTGTAACTGTGTATATCTCTATCTGTAACTGTGTATATCTCTATCTGTAACTGTGTATATCTCTCCCTCTATCTGTAACTGTGTATATCTCTATCTGTAACTGTGTATATCTCTATCTGTAACTGTGTATATCTCTATCTGTAACTGTGTATATCTCTATCTGTAACTGTGTATATCTCTATCTGTAACTGTGTATATCTCTCCCTCTATCTGTAACTGTGTATATCTCTCCCTCTATCTGTAACTGTGTATATCTCTATCTGTAACTGTGTATATCTCCCCCTCTATCTGTAACTGTGTATATCTCTATCTGTAACTGTGTATATCTCTATCTGTAACTGTGTATATCTCTCCCTCTATTTGTAACTGTGTATATCTCTCCCTCTATCTGTAACTGTGTATATCTCTCCCTCTATCTGTAACTGTGTATATCTCTCCCTCTATCTGTAACTGTATATATCTCCATCTGTAACTGTGTATATCTCTATCTGTAACTGTGTATATCTCTATCTGTAACTGTGTATATCTCTATCTGTAACTGTGTATATCTCTCCCTGTAACTGTGTATATCTCTATCTGTAACTGTGTATATCTCTATCTGTAACTGTGTATATCTCTCCCTCTATCTGTAACTGTGTATATCTCTCCCTCTATCTGTAACTGTGTATATCTCTATCTGTAACTGTGTATATCTCTATCTGTAACTGTGTATATCTCTATCTGTAACTGTGTATATCTCTCCCTCTCCCTGTAACGGTGTATATCTCTCCCTCTATCTGTAACGGTGTATATCTCTCCCTGTAACTTTGTATATCTCTCCCTCTATCTGTAACTGTGTATATCTCTATCTGTAACTGTGTATATCTCTATCTGTAACTGTGTATATCTCTCCCTCTATCTGTAACTGTGTATATCTCTATCTGTAACTGTGTATATCTCTATCTGTAACTGTGTATATCTCTCCCTCTCTCTGTAACTGTGTATATCTCTATCTGTAACTGTGTATATCTCTATCTGTAACTGTGTATATCTCTATCTGTAACTGTGTATATCTCTCCCTCTATCTGTAACTGTGTATATCTCTATCTGTAACTGTGTATATCTCTATCTGTAACTGTGTATATCTCTATCTGTAACTGTGTACATCTCTCCCTCTATCTGTAACTGTGTATATCTCTCCCTGTAACTGTGTATATCTCTATCTGTAACTGTGTACATCTCTCCCTCTATCTGTAACTGTGTATATCTCTCCCTGTAACTGTGTATATCTCTATCTGTAACTGTGTATATCTCTCCCTCTATCTGTAACTGTGTATATCTCTATCTGTAACTGTGTATATCTCTATCTGTAACTGTGTATATCTCTATCTGTAACTGTGTATATCTCTCCCTGTAACTGTGTATATCTCTCCCTGTAACTGTGTATATCTCTATCTGTAACTGTGTATATCTCTCCCTGTAACTGTGTATATCTCTCCCTCTATCTGTAACTGTGTATATCTCTCCCTCTATCTGTAACTGTGTATATCTCTATCTGTAACTGTGTATATCTCTATCTGTAACTGTGTATATCTCTATCTGTAACTGTGTATATCTCTATCTGTAACTGTGTATATCTCTCCCTCTCCCTGTAACGGTGTATATCTCTCCCTCTATCTGTAACGGTGTATATCTCTCCCTGTAACTTTGTATATCTCTCCCTCTATCTGTAACTGTGTATATCTCTATCTGTAACTGTGTATATCTCTATCTGTAACTGTGTATATCTCTCCCTCTATCTGTAACTGTGTATATCTCTCCCTCTATCTGTAACTGTGTTTATCTCTATCTGTAACTGTGTATATCTCCCCCTCTATCTGTAACTGTGTATATCTCTATCTGTAACTGTGTATATCTCTATCTGTAACTGTGTATATCTCTCCCTCTATTTGTAACTGTGTATATCTCTCCCTCTATCTGTAACTGTGTATATCTCTCCCTCTATC
Source organism: Oncorhynchus kisutch (assembly GCF_002021735.2). Taxonomy (NCBI): domain Eukaryota; kingdom Metazoa; phylum Chordata; class Actinopteri; order Salmoniformes; family Salmonidae; genus Oncorhynchus; species Oncorhynchus kisutch. The sequence goes on from NC_034186.2 coordinate 1,744,189, forward strand.
TGTAACTGTGTATATCTCTCCCTCTATCTGTAACTGTGTATATCTCCATCTGTAACTGTGTATATCTCTATCTGTAACTGTGTATATCTCTATCTGTAACTGTGTATATCTCTATCTGTAACTGTGTATATCTCTCCCTGTAACTGTGTATATCTCTATCTGTAACTGTGTATATCTCTCCCTCTATCTGTAACTGTGTATATCTCTATCTGTAACTGTGTATATCTCTCCCTCTATCTGTAACTGTGTATATCTCTATCTGTAACTGTGTATATCTCTCCCTCTATCTGTAACTGTGTATATCTCTATCTGTAACTGTGTACATCTCTCCCTCTATCTGTAACTGTGTATATCTCTCCCTGTAACTGTGTATATCTCTATCTGTAACTGTGTATATCTCTCCCTCTATCTGTAACTGTGTATATCTCTCCCTCTATCTGTAACTGTGTATATCTCTATCTGTAACTGTGTATATCTCTATCTGTAACTGTGTATATCTCTATCTGTAACTGTGTATATCTCTCCCTCTCCCTGTAACGGTGTATATCTCTCCCTCTATCTGTAACGGTGTATATCTCTCCCTGTAACTTTGTATATCTCTCCCTCTATCTGTAACTGTGTATATCTCTATCTGTAACTGTGTATATCTCTATCTGTAACTGTGTATATCTCTCCCTCTATCTGTAACTGTGTATATCTCTATCTGTAACTGTGTATATCTCTATCTGTAACTGTGTATATCTCTATCTGTAACTGTGTATATCTCTATCTGTAACTGTGTATATCTCTATCTGTAACTGTGTATATCTCTCCCTCTATCTGTAACTGTGTATATCTCTCCCTCTATCTGTAACTGTGTATATCTCTATCTGTAACTGTGTATATCTCCCCCTCTATCTGTAACTGTGTATATCTCTATCTGTAACTGTGTATATCTCTATCTGTAACTGTGTATATCTCTCCCTCTATTTGTAACTGTGTATATCTCTCCCTCTATCTGTAACTGTGTATATCTCTCCCTCTATCTGTAACTGTGTATATCTCTCCCTCTATCTGTAACTGTGTATATCTCCATCTGTAACTGTGTATATCTCTATCTGTAACTGTGTATATCTCTATCTGTAACTGTGTATATCTCTATCTGTAACTGTGTATATCTCTCCCTGTAACTGTGTATATCTCTATCTGTAACTGTGTATATCTCTCCCTCTATCTGTAACTGTGTATATCTCTATCTGTAACTGTGTATATCTCTCCCTCTATCTGTAACTGTGTATATCTCTATCTGTAACTGTGCATATCTCTCCCTCTATCTGTAACTGTGTATATCTCTCCCTCTATCTGTAACTGTGTATATCTCTATCTGTAACTGTGTATATCTCTATCTGTAACTGTGTTTATCTCTATCTGTAACTGTGTATATCTCTATCTGTAACTGTGTATATCTCCCCCTCTATCTGTAACTGTGTATATCTCTCCCTCTATCTGTAACTGTGTATATCTCTCCCTCTATCTGTAACTGTGTATATCTCTATCTGTAACTGTGTATATCTCTCCCTGTAACTGTGTATATCTCTCCCTCTATCTGTAACTGTGTATATCTCTATCTGTAACTGTGTTTATCTCTATCTGTAACTGTGTATATCTCCCCCTCTATCTGTAACTGTGTTTATCTCTATCTGTAACTGTGTATATCTCCCCCTCTATCTGTAACTGTGTATATCTCTCCCTCTATCTGTAACTGTGTATATCTCTATCTGTAACTGTGTATATCTCTCTCTGTAACTGTGCATATCTCTCCCTCTCTCTGTAACTGTGTATATCTATATCTGTAACTGTGTATATCTCTCCCTGTAACTGTGTATATCTCTATCTGTAACTGTGTATATCTCTATCTGTAACTGTGTATATCTCTCCCTCTATCTGTAACTGTGTATATCTCTATCTGTAACTGTGTATATCTCTCCATGTAACTGTGTATATCTCTATCTGTAACTGTGTATATCTCTATCTGTAACTGTGTATATTTCTATCTGTAACTGTGTATATCTCTATCTGTAACTGTGTATATCTCTCCCTCTATCTGTAACTGTGTATATCTCTATCTGTAACTGTGTATATCTCTCCTTCTATCTGTAACTGTGTATATCTCTATCTGTAACTGTGTATATCTCTCTCTCCCTCTATCTGTAACTGTGTATATCTCTCCCTCTATCTGTAACTGTGTATATCTCTATCTGTAACTGTGTATATCTCTCCCTGTAACTGTGTATATCTCTCCCTCTATCTGTAACTGTGTATATCTCTCCCTCTCCCTGTAACTGTGTATATCTCTCCCTGTAACTGTGTATATCTCCCCCTCTATCTGTAACTGTGTATATCTCTCCCTCTATCTGTAACTTTGTATATCTCTCCCTCTATCTGTAACTGTGTATATCTCTCCCTCTATCTGTAACTGTGTATATCTCTCCCTCTATCTGTAACTGTGTATATCTCTATCTGTAACTGTGTATATCTCTATCTGTAACTGTGTATATCTCTCCCTCTATCTGTAACTGTGTATATCTCTATCTGTAACTGTGTATATCTCTATCTGTAACTGTGTATATCTCTCCATGTAACTGTCTATATCTCTATCTGTAACTGTGTATATCTCTATCTGTAACTGTGTATATCTCTATCTGTAACTGTGTATATCTCTATCTGTAACTGTGTATATCTCTCCCTCTATCTGTAACTGTGTATATCTCTATCTGTAACTGTGTATATCTCTATCTGTAACTGTGTATATCTCTATCTGTAACTGTGTTTATCTCTATCTGTAACTTTGTATATCTCTATCTGTAACTGTGTATATCTCTATCTGTAACTGTGTATATCTCTATCTGTAACTGTGTATATCTCTCCCTCTATCTGTAACTGTGTATATCTCTCTCTGTAACTGTGCATATCTCTCCCTCTCTCTGTAACTGTGTATATCTCTATCTGTAACTGTGTATATCTCTATCTGTAACTGTGTATATCTCTATCTGTAACTGTGTTTATCTCTATCTGTAACTTTGTATATCTCTATCTGTAACTGTGTATATCTCTATCTGTAACTGTGTATATCTCTATCTGTAACTGTGTATATCTCTCCCTCTTTCTGTAACTGTGTATATCTCTCTCTGTAACTGTGCATATCTCTCCCTCTCTCTGTAACTGTGTATATCTCTATCTGTAACTGTGTATATCTCTATCTGTAACTGTGTATATCTCTATCTGTAACTGTGTATATCTCTCCCTCTATCTGTAACTGTGTATATCTCTATCTGTAACTGTGTATATCTCTCCCTCTATCTGTAACTGTGTATATCTCTCCCTCTATCTGTAACTGTGTATATCTCTATCTGTAACTGTGTTTATCTCTATCTGTAACTGTGTATATCTCTCCCTCTATCTGTAACTGTGTATATCTCTCCCTCTATCTGTAACTGTGTATATCTCTATCTGTAACTGTGTATATCTCTCCCTGTAACTGTGTATATCTCTATCTGTAACTGCGTATATCTCTCCCTCTATCTGTAACTGTGTATATCTCTCCCTCTATCTGTAACTGTGTATATCTCTCCCTCTATCTGTAACTGTGTATATCTCTATCTGTAACTGTGTATATCTCTATCTGTAACTGTGTATATCTCTCCCTGTAGCTGTGTATATCTCTCCCTGTAACTGTGTATGTCTCTATCTGTAACTGTGTATCTCTCTCCCTCTATCTGTAACTGTGTATATCTCTATCTGTAACTGTGTATATCTCTCCCTCTCTATCTGTAACTGTGTATATCTCTCCCTCTCCCTGTAACTGTGTATATCTCTCTCCCTCTATCTGTAACTGCGTATATCTCTCCCTCTATCTGTGACTGTGTATATCTCTCCCACTATCTGTAACTGTGTATATCTCTCTCTGTAACTGTGTATATCTCTATCTGTAACGGTGTATATCTCTCCCTGTAACTGTGTATATCTCTCCCTGTAACTGTGTATATCTCTCCCTCTATCTGTAACTGTGTATATCTCTCCATCTATCTGTAACTGTGTATATCTCCCCCTCTATCTGTAACTGTGTATATCTCTATCTGTAACTGTGTATATCTCTCCCTGTAACTGTGTATATCTCCCCCTCTATCTGTAACTGTGTATATCTCTCCCTCTATCTGTAACTGTGTATATCTCTATCTGTAACTGTGTATATCTCTATCTGTAACTGTGTATATCTCTATCTGTAACTGTGTTTATCTCTATCTGTAACTTTGTATATCTCTATCTGTAACTGTGTATATCTCTATCTGTAACTGTGTATATCTCTCCCTCTATCTGTAACTGTGTATATCTCTCTCTGTAACTGTGCATATCTCTCCCTCTCTCTGTAACTGTGTATATCTCTATCTGTAACTGTGTATATCTCTATCTGTAACTGTGTATATCTCTATCTGTAACTGTGTTTATCTCTATCTGTAACTGTGTATATCTCTATCTGTAACTGTGTATATCTCTCCCTGTAACTGTGTATATCTCCCCCTCTATCTGTAACTGTGTATATCTCTCCCTCTATCTGTAACTGTGTATATCTCTATCTGTAACTGTGTATATCTCTATCTGTAACTGTGTATATCTCTATCTGTAACTGTGTTTATCTCTATCTGTAACTTTGTATATCTCTATCTGTAACTGTGTATATCTCTATCTGTAACTGTGTATATCTCTCCCTCTATCTGTAACTGTGTATATCTCTCTCTGTAACTGTGCATATCTCTCCCTCTCTCTGTAACTGTGTATATCTCTATCTGTAACTGTGTATATCTCTATCTGTAACTGTGTATATCTCTATCTGTAACTGTGTTTATCTCTATCTGTAACTTTGTATATCTCTATCTGTAACTGTGTATATCTCTATCTGTAACTGTGTATATCTCTATCTGTAACTGTGTATATCTCTCCCTCTTTCTGTAACTGTGTATATCTCTCTCTGTAACTGTGCATATCTCTCCCTCTCTCTGTATATCTCTATCTGTAACTGTGTATATCTCTATCTGTAACTGTGTATATCTCTATCTGTAACTGTGTATATCTCTCCCTCTATCTGTAACTGTGTATATCTCTATCTGTAACTGTGTATATCTCTCCCTCTATCTGTAACTGTGTATATCTCTCCCTCTATCTGTAACTGTGTATATCTCTATCTGTAACTGTGTTTATCTCTATCTGTAACTGTGTATATCTCTCCCTCTATCTGTAACTGTGTATATCTCTCCCTCTATCTGTAACTGTGTATATCTCTATCTGTAACTGTGTATATCTCTCCCTGTAACTGTGTATATCTCTATCTGTAACTGCGTATATCTCTCCCTCTATCTGTAACTGTGTATATCTCTCCCTCTATCTGTAACTGTGTATATCTCTCCCTCTATCTGTAACTGTGTATATCTCTATCTGTAACTGTGTATATCTCTATCTGTAACTGTGTATATCTCTCCCTGTAACTGTGTATATCTCTCCCTGTAACTGTGTATGTCTCTATCTGTAACTGTGTATCTCTCTCCCTCTATCTGTAACTGTGTATATCTCTATCTGTAACTGTGTATATCTCTCCCTCTCTATCTGTAACTGTGTATATCTCTCCCTCTCCCTGTAACTGTGTATATCTCTCCCTCTATCTGTAACTGCGTATATCTCTCCCTCTATCTGTGACTGTGTATATCTCTCCCACTATCTGTAACTGTGTATATCTCTCTCTGTAACTGTGTATATCTCTATCTGTAACGGTGTATATCTCTCCCTGTAACTGTGTATATCTCTCCCTGTAACTGTGTATATCTCTCCCTCTATCTGTAACTGTGTATATCTCTCCATCTATCTGTAACTGTGTATATCTCCCCCTCTATCTGTAACTGTGTATATCTCTATCTGTAACTGTGTATATCTCTCCCTGTAACTGTGTATATCTCCCCCTCTATCTGTAACTGTGTATATCTCTCCCTCTATCTGTAACTGTGTATATCTCTATCTGTAACTGTGTATATCTCTATCTGTAACGGTGTATATCTCTCCCTCTCTTCTTGTGGGTTTTAATGCTGAGAAGATTGGACGGCTGTTGTCATGGAGATGAAATGTATTAATACACATCCTGCACTTCCCCCCCTCTCTCCTTTATTTTATCTATCTATCTATCCCTCCCTCCCTCCCTCCCTCCCTCCCTCCCTCATTTTACCCACCCACCCTCCCTCCCTCACTCCCTCACTCCCTCCTTTATTTATCTATCCCTCACCCCCCTCCCTCCCTCCCCCCTCTCTCCTTTATTTGATCTATCCCTCCCCCCCTCCCCCCTCCCTCATTTTACCCCCCCTCTCTCCTTTATTTTATCTATCCCTCACCCCCCCCTCCCTCCCTCCCTCACCCCCTCCCTCCCTCCCTCCCCCCCTCGCTACCTCCCCCCCTCCCTCCCTCCCCCCTCTCTCCTTTATTTGATCTATCCCTCACCCCCCTCCCCCCTCCCTCATTTTACCCCCCCTCTCTCCTTTATTTTATCCCTCCCTCCCTCCCTCCCTCCCTCCCTCCCTCCCTCCCTCCCTCATTTTACCCACCCACCCTCCCTCCCTCCCTCCCTCACTCCCTCCTTTATTTTATCTATCCCTCACCCCCCCTCCCTCCCTCCCCCCTCTCTCCTTTATTTGATCTATCCCTCCCCCCCCTCCCCCCTCCCTCATTTTACCCCCCCTCTCTCCTTTATTTTATCTATCCCTCACCCCCCCCTCCCTCCCTCCCTCCCTCACCCCCTCCCTCCCTCCCTCCCCCCCTCGCTACCTCCCCCCCTCCCTCCCTCCCTCCCCCCTCTCTCCTTTATTTGATCTATCCCTCCCCCCCTCCCCCCTCCCTCATTTTACCCCCCCTCTCTCCTTTATTTTATCTATCCCTCACCCCCCCTCCCTCCCTCCCTCCCTCACCCCTCCCTCCCTCCCTCCCCCCTCCCTCCCTCCCTCCCTCCCTCTCTCCCTCTCTCTCTTCTTTATTGTTAGCTTGATAGCTGTGGGCGATTACAAGGAGATAGCTATCAGAGATGGTGGTGCAATAATGTATTTTAATGTTAATCAGGAGTCAAATCAAATTGTATTTGTCACATGCGCTGAATACAACCTTACAGTGAAATGCTTACTTACAAGCCGTCATCCTGCAATGCAATTTTAAGAAAATAGCTAAAAAAAGATTATAATAACAAATAATTAAAGAGCAGCAGTAAATAACAGTAGCAGGGCCGGTACAGAGTCAATGTGGAGGCTATATACAGGGGGCACCGGTACAGAGTCAATGTGGAGACTATATACAGGGGGGTACCGGTACATAGTCAGTGTGGAGGCTATATACAGGGGGCACCGGTACAGAGTCAGTGTGGAGGCTATATACAGGGGGCACCGGTACAGAGTCAATGTGGAGACTATATACAGGGGGTACCGGTACAGAGTCAGTGTGGAGGCTATATACAGGGGGTACCGGTACAGAGTCAGTGTGGAGACTATATACAGGGGGTACCGGTACAGAGTCAGTGTGGAGGCTATATACAGGGGGTACTGGTACAGAGTCAGTGTGGAGACTATATACAGGGGGGTACCGGTACAGAGTCAGTGTGGAGGCTATATACAGGGGGTACCGGTACAGAGTCAGTGTGGAGACTATATACAGGGGGTACCGGTACAGAGTCAGTGTGGAGGCTATATACAGGGTGTTACGGTACAGAGTCAATGTGGAGGCTATATACAGGGGGTACCGGTACAGAGTCAATGTGGAGGCTATATACAGGGTGTTACGGTACAGAGTCAATGTGGAGGCTATATACAGGGGGTACCGGTACAGAGTCAATGTGGAGGCTATATACAGGGGGTACCGGTATAGAGTCAGTGTGGAGGCTATATACAGGGTGTTACGGTACAGAGTCAATGTGGAGGCTATATACAGGGGGTACCGGTACAGAGTCAATGTGGAGGCTACATACAGGGTGTTACGGTACAGAGTCAATGTGGAGGCTATATACAGGGGGTACCGGTACAGAGTCAGTGTGGAGGCTATATACAGGGTGTTACGGTACAGAGTCAATGTGGAGGCTATATACAGGGGGTACCGGTACAGAGTCAGTGTGGAGGCTATATACAGGGTGTTACGGTACAGAGTCAATGTGGAGGCTATATACAGGGGGTACCGGTACAGAGTCAGTGTGGAGGCTATATACAGGGTGTTACGGTACAGAGTCAATGTGGAGGCTATATACAGGGGGTTACGGTACAGAGTCAATGTGGAGGCTATATACAGGGGGTACCGGTACAGAGTCAATGTGGAGGCTATATACAGGGGGTACCGGTACAGAGTCAATGTGGAGACTATATACAGGGGGTACCGGTACAGAGTCAATGTGGAGGCTATATACAGGGTATTACGGTACAGAGTCAATGTGGAGGTTATATACAGGGGATACCGGTACAGAGTCAATGTGGAGACTATATACAGGGGGTACCGGTACAGAGTCCGTGTGGAGGCTATATACAGGGGGTACCGGTACAGAGTCAGTGTGGAGACTATATACAGGGGGTACCGGTACAGAGTCAGTGTGGAGGCTATATACAGGGGGTACCGGTACAGAGTCAGTGTGGAGACTATATACAGGGGGTACCGGTACAGAGTCAGTGTGGAGGCTATATACAGGGTGTTACGGTACAGAGTCAATGTGGAGGCTATATACAGGGGGTACCGGTACAGAGTCAATGTGGAGGCTATATACAGGGTGTTACGGTACAGAGTCAATGTGGAGGCTATATACAGGGGGTACCGGTACAGAGTCAATGTGGAGGCTATATACAGGGGGTACCGGTATAGAGTCAGTGTGGAGGCTATATACAGGGTGTTACGGTACAGAGTCAATGTGGAGGCTATATACAGGGGGTACCGGTACAGAGTCAATGTGGAGGCTACATACAGGGTGTTACGGTACAGAGTCAATGTGGAGGCTATATACAGGGGGTACCGGTACAGAGTCAGTGTGGAGGCTATATACAGGGTGTTACGGTACAGAGTCAATGTGGAGGCTATATACAGGGGGTACCGGTACAGAGTCAGTGTGGAGGCTATATACAGGGTGTTACGGTACGGAGTCAATGTGGAGGCTATATACAGGGGGTACCGGTACAGAGTCAGTGTGGAGGCTATATACAGGGTGTTACGGTACAGAGTCAATGTGGAGGCTATATACAGGGGGTTACGGTACAGAGTCAATGTGGAGGCTATATACAGGGGGTACCGGTACAGAGTCAATGTGGAGGCTATATACAGGGGGTACCGGTACAGAGTCAATGTGGAGACTATATACAGGGGGTACCGGTACAGAGTCAATGTGGAGGCTATATACAGGGTATTACGGTACAGAGTCAATGTGGAGGTTATATACAGGGGATACCGGTACAGAGTCAATGTGGAGACTATATACAGGGGGTACCGGTACAGAGTCCGTGTGGAGGCTATATACAGGGGGTACCGGTACAGAGTCAGTGTGGAGACTATATACAGGGGGTACCGGTACAGAGTCAGTGTGGAGGCTATATACAGGGGGTACCGGTACAGAGTCAGTGTGGAGACTATATACAGGGGGTACCGGTACAGAGTCAGTGTGGAGGCTATATACAGGGTGTTACGGTACAGAGTCAATGTGGAGGCTATATACAGGGGGTACCGGTACAGAGTCAATGTGGAGGCTATATACAGGGTGTTACGGTACAGAGTCAATGTGGAGGCTATATACAGGGGGTACCGGTACAGAGTCAATGTGGAGGCTATATACAGGGGGTACCGGTATAGAGTCAGTGTGGAGGCTATATACAGGGTGTTACGGTACAGAGTCAATGTGGAGGCTATATACAGGGGGTACCGGTACAGAGTCAATGTGGAGGCTACATACAGGGTGTTACGGTACAGAGTCAATGTGGAGGCTATATACAGGGGGTACCGGTACAGAGTCAGTGTGGAGGCTATATACAGGGTGTTACGGTACAGAGTCAATGTGGAGGCTATATACAGGGGGTACCGGTACAGAGTCAGTGTGGGAGGCTATATACAGGGTGTTACGGTACAGAGTCAATGTGGAGGCTATATACAGGGGGTACCGGTACAGAGTCAGTGTGGAGGCTATATACAGGGTGTTACGGTACAGAGTCAATGTGGAGGCTATATACAGGGGGTTACTGTACAGAGTCAATGTGGAGGCTATATACAGGGGGTACCAGTACAGAGTCAATGTGGAGGCTATATACAGGGGGTACCGGTACAGAGTCAATGTGGAGACTATATACAGGGGGTACCGGTACAGAGTCAATGTGGAGGCTATATACAGGGTATTACGGTACAGAGTCAATGTGGAGGTTATATACAGGGGATACCGGTACAGAGTCAATGTGGAGACTATATACAGGGGGTACCGTACAGAGTCAATGTGGAGGCTATATACAGGGTGTTACGGTACGGAGTCAATGTGGAGGCTATATACAGGGGGTACCGGTACAGAGTCAGTGTGGAGGCTATATACAGGGTGTTACGGTACAGAGTCAATGTGGAGGCTATATACAGGGGGTTACGGTACAGAGTCAATGTGGAGGCTATATACAGGGGGTACCGGTACAGAGTCAGTGTGGAGGCTATATACAGGGTGTTACGGTACAGAGTCAATGTGGAGGCTATATACAGGGGGTACCGGTACAGAGTCAGTGTGGAGGCTATATACAGGGTGTTACGGTACGGAGTCAATGTGGAGGCTATATACAGGGGGTACCGGTACAGAGTCAGTGTGGAGGCTATATACAGGGTGTTACGGTACAGAGTCAATGTGGAGGCTATATACAGGGGGTTACGGTACAGAGTCAATGTGGAGGCTATATACAGGGGGTACCGGTACAGAGTCAATGTGGAGGCTATATACAGGGGGTACCGGTACAGAGTCAATGTGGAGACTATATACAGGGGGTACCGGTACAGAGTCAATGTGGAGGCTATATACAGGGTATTACGGTACAGAGTCAATGTGGAGGTTATATACAGGGGATACCGGTACAGAGTCAATGTGGAGACTATATACAGGGGGTACCGGTACAGAGTCCGTGTGGAGGCTATATACAGGGGGTACCGGTACAGAGTCAGTGTGGAGACTATATACAGGGGGTACCGGTACAGAGTCAGTGTGGAGGCTATATACAGGGGGTACCGGTACAGAGTCAGTGTGGAGACTATATACAGGGGGTACCGGTACAGAGTCAGTGTGGAGGCTATATACAGGGTGTTACGGTACAGAGTCAATGTGGAGGCTATATACAGGGGGTACCGGTACAGAGTCAATGTGGAGGCTATATACAGGGTGTTACGGTACAGAGTCAATGTGGAGGCTATATACAGGGGGTACCGGTACAGAGTCAATGTGGAGGCTATATACAGGGGGTACCGGTATAGAGTCAGTGTGGAGGCTATATACAGGGTGTTACGGTACAGAGTCAATGTGGAGGCTATATACAGGGGGTACCGGTACAGAGTCAATGTGGAGGCTACATACAGGGTGTTACGGTACAGAGTCAATGTGGAGGCTATATACAGGGGGTACCGGTACAGAGTCAGTGTGGAGGCTATATACAGGGTGTTACGGTACAGAGTCAATGTGGAGGCTATATACAGGGGGTACCGGTACAGAGTCAGTGTGGAGGCTATATACAGGGTGTTACGGTACAGAGTCAATGTGGAGGCTATATACAGGGGGTACCGGTACAGAGTCAGTGTGGAGGCTATATACAGGGTGTTACGGTACAGAGTCAATGTGGAGGCTATATACAGGGGGTTACTGTACAGAGTCAATGTGGAGGCTATATACAGGGGGTACCAGTACAGAGTCAATGTGGAGGCTATATACAGGGGGTACCGGTACAGAGTCAATGTGGAGACTATATACAGGGGGTACCGGTACAGAGTCAATGTGGAGGCTATATACAGGGTATTACGGTACAGAGTCAATGTGGAGGTTATATACAGGGGATACCGGTACAGAGTCAATGTGGAGACTATATACAGGGGGTACCGGTACAGAGTCAATGTGGAGGCTATATACAGGGGGTACCGGTACAGAGTCAATGTGGAGGCTATATACAGGGGGTACCGGTACAGAGTCAATGTGGAGGCTATATACAGGGGGTACCGGTACAGAGTCAGTGTGGAGGCTATATACAAGGGGTACCGGTACAGAGTCAATGTGGAGACTATATACAGGGTGTACCGGTACAGAGTCAATGTGGAGGCTATATACAGGGTGTTACGGTACAGAGTCAATGTGGAGGCTATATACAGGGTGTTACGGTACAGAGTCAATGTGGAGGCTATATACAGGGAGTACCGGTACAGAGTCAATGTGGAGGCTATATACAGGGTGTTACGGTACAGAGTCAATGTGGAGGCTATATACAGGGGGTACCGGTACAGAGTCAATGTCCGGGGGCACCGGTGTCGAGGTAATTGAGGTAATATGTACATTTAAGTAGAGTTATTAAAGTGACTATGCGTAGATAAAAACAGAAAGTAGCAGCAGCGTGGAAGAGGAGGGGGGCAATGCAAATAGTCTGTTTAGCCATTTGATTAGATGTTCAGGAGTCTTATTGCTTGGGGGGTAGAAGCTGTTTAGAATCCTCTTGGACCTATACGTGGCATTTAGCTATGTTAAGTGCTCTCTCTCTCTCTCTCTCTCTCTCTCTCTCTCTCTCTCTCTCTCTCTCTCTCTCTCTCTCATTAAGACAGCCTCTGGACCTAGACTTGGCACTTAGCTATGTTAAGTGCTCTCTCTCTCTCTCTCTCTCTCTCTCTCTCTCTCTCTCTCTCATTAAGACAGCATCTTTGTTTCCAAGTGCAGAGGCTTTTCACTCCAGCAGTAATATGAACAGAGAGTGACCGCGCTGATATGACACTCTAGGTTACTCTCTGTAGTCTAATCTCTGCAGTCTAACCTCTGCAGTCTAACCTCTGCAGTCTAACCTCTGCAGTCTAATCTCTGCAGTCTAACCTCTGCAGTCTAACCTCTGCAGTCTAATTCTGTTGAATCTGAAAATTAATCTTAATGGTTGTACAGTCGTCTCAAATAAAACTGTGAAGGACCTCGGCGTTACTCTGGACCCTGATCTCTCTTTTGAAGAACATATCAAGACCATTTCAAGGACAGCTTTTTTCCATCTACGTAACATTGCAAAAATCAGAAACTTTCTGTCCAAAAATGATGCAGATTAATCCATGCTTTTGTTACTTCTAGGTTAGACTACTGCAATGCTCTACTTTCCGGCTACCCGGATAAAGCACTAAATAAACTTCAGTTAGTGCTAAATACGGCTGCTAGAATCCTGACTAGAACCCAAAAATGTGATCATATTACTCCAGTGCTAGCCTCTCTACACTGGCTTCCTGTCAAAGCAAGGGCTGATTTCAAGGTTTTACTGCTAACCTACAAAGCATTACATGGGCTTGCTCCTACCTATCTCTCTGATTTGGTCCTGCCGTACATACCTACACGTACGCTACGGTCACAAGACGCAGGCCTCCTAATTGTCCCTAGAATTTCTAAGCAAACAGCTGGAGGCAGGGCTTTCTCCTATAGAGCTCCATTTTTTTTGAACGGTCTGCCTACCCATGTCAGAGACGCAAACTCGGTCTCAACCTTTAAGTCTTTACTGAAGACTCATCTCTTCAGTGGGTCATATTATTGAGTGTAGTCTGGCCCAGGAGTGGGAAGGTGAATGGAAAGGCTCTGGAGCAACGAACCGCCCTTGCTGTCTCTGCCTGGCCGGTTCCCCTCTTTCCACTGGGATTCTCTGCCTCTAACCCTATTACAGGCGCTGAGTCACTGGCTTGCTGGGGCTCTCTCATGCCGTCCCTGGAAGGGGTGCGTCACCTGAGTGGGTTGATTCACTGATGTGGTCATCCTGTCTGGGTTGGCGCCCCCCCTTGGGTTGTGCCATGGCGGAGATCTTTGTGGGCTATACTCAGCCTTGTCTCAGGATGGTAAGTCGGTGGTTGAAGATATCCCTCTAGTGGTGTGGGGGCTGTGCTTTGGAAAAGTGGGTGGGGTTATATCCTTCCTGTTTGGCCCTGTCCGGGGGTGTCCTCGGATGGGGCCACAGTGTCTCCTGACCCCTCCTGTCTCAGCCTCCAGTATTTATGCTGCAGTAGTTTATGTGTCGGGGGGCTAGGGTCAGTTTGTTATATCTGGAGTACTTCTCCTGTCCTATTCGGTGTCCTGTGTGAATCTAAGTGTGCGTTCTCTAATTCTCTCCTTCTCTCTTTCTTTCTCTCTCTCGGAGGACCTGAGCCCTAGGACCATGCCCCAGGACTACCTGACATGATGACTCCTTGCTGTCCCCAGTCCACTTGGCCGTGCTGCTGCTCCAGTTTCAACTGACCTGAGCCCTAGGACCATGCCCCAGGACTACCTGACATGATGACTCCTTGCTGTCCCCAGTCCACCTGACCGTGCTGCTGCTCCAGTTTCAACTGTTCTGCCTTATTATTATTCGACCATGCTAGTCATTTATGAACATTTGAACATCTTGGCCATGTTCTGTTATAATCTCCACCCGGCACAGCCAGAAGAGGACTGGCCACCCCACATAGCCTGGTTCCTCTCTAGGTTTCTTCCTAGGTTTTGGCCTTTCTAGGGAGTTTTTCCTAGCCACCGTGCTTCTACACCTGCATTGCTTGCTGTTTGGGGTTTTAGGCTGGGTTTCTGTACAGCACTTTGAGATATCAGCTGATGTACGAAGGGCTATATAAATACATTTGATTTGATTTAATCTCTGTAGTCTAATCTCTGTAGGTTACCCACTGCAGTCTAATCTCTGCAGTCTAATCTCTGCAGTCTAATCTCTGCAGTCTAATCTCTGTAGTCTAATCTCTGTAGTCTAATCTCTGCAGTCTAATCTCTGTAGGTTACTCTCTGTAGTCTAGTCTCTGTAGTCTAATCTCTGTAGTCTAATCTCTGTAGTCTAATCTATGCAGTCTAATCTCTGTAGGTTACTCACTGCAGTCTAATCTCTGTAGTCTAATCTCTGTAGTCTAATCTCTGCAGTCTAATCTCTGTAGTCTAATCTCTGCAGTCTAATCTCTGCAGTCTAATCTCTGCAGTCTAATCTCTGTAGGTTACTCTCTGTAGTCTAGTCTCTGTAGTCTAATCTCTGTAGTCTAATCTCTGAGGTCTAATCTCTGCAGTCTAATCTCTGCAGTCTAATCTCTGTAGTCTAATCTCTGTAGTCTAATCTCTGTAGTCTAATCTCTGCAGTCTAATCTCTGTAGGTTACTCTCTGTAGTCTAGTCTCTGTAGTCTAATCTCTGTAGTCTAATCTCTGTAGTCTAATCTCTGTAGTCTAATCTTTGTAGTCTAATATCTGTAGGTTACTGGTCTGGCCCCCTCACTGGATCTCAGCTCCACCCCTTAGGGTCTGGCCCCCTCACTGCATCTCAGCTCTACCCCTTAGGGTCTGGCCCCCTCACTGCATCTCAGCTCCACCCCTTAGGGTCTGGCCCCCTCACTGCATCTCAGCTCTACCCCTTAGGGTCTGGCCCCCTCACTGCATCTCAGCTCCACCCCTTAGGGTCTGGCCCCCTCACTGAGATCTCAGTGTTGCCAGCAGCATACCACCCTGCATACCACTGCTGGCTTGCTTCTGAAGCTAAGCAGGGTTGGTCCTGGTCAGTACCTGGATGGAAGACCAGATGCTGCGTGAAGTGGTGTTGGAGGGCCAGTAGGAGACACTCTGTCCTCTGGTCTAAAAATAAATATCCCCAGGGCAGTGATTGGGGACACTGCCCTGTGTAGGGTGCCGTCTTTCGGATGGGACGTTAACGGGTGTCCTGACTCTCTGAGGTCATTAAAGATCCCATAGCATTCCCAATCTGGCCCTCAAACCATCACGGTCACCTAATAATCCCATGTTTACAATTGACTCATTCATCCCCCTCCTCTCCCCTGTAACTATTCCCCAGGTCGTTTCTGCAAATGAGAACGTGTTCTCAGTCAACTTACATGGTAAAATAACGTGTTGTTATGGGATAGTGTTCTGTAACAGTGTTGTTATGATGGATAGTGATCTGTAACAGTGTTAGGTGTTGTTATGAGGGATAGTGATCTGTAACAGTGTTAGGTGTTGTTATGGGGGATAGTGATCTGTAACAGTGTTGTTATGGGGGACAGTGATCTGTAACGGTGTTGTTATGGGGGGATAGTGATCTGTAACAGTGTTGTTATGGGGGATAGTGATCTGTAACGGTGTTAGGTGTTGATATGAGGGGTAGTGTTCTGTAACAGTGTTGTTATGGGGGATAGTGATCTGTAACAGTGTTAGGTGTTGATATGAGGGATAGTGATCTGTAACAGTGTTAGGTGTTGATATGAGGGATAGTGATCTGTAACCGTGTTAGGTGTTGTTGTGAGGGATAGTGATCTGTAACAGTGTTAGGTGTTGATATGAGGGATAGTGTTCTGTAACAGTGTTAGGTGTTGTTATGAGGGATAGTGATCTGTAACAGTGTTAGGTGTTGATGTGAGCGATAGTGATCTGTAACAGTGTTAGGTGTTGTTATGAGGGATAGTGATCTGTAACAGTGTTAGGTGTTGTTGAGAGGGATAGTGATCTGTAACAGTGTTGTTATGAGGGATAGTGATATGTAAGAGTGTTAGGTGTTGATATGAGGGATAGTGATCTGTAACAGTGTTAGGTGTTGATATGAGGGATAGTGATCTGTAACAGTGTTAGGTGTTGATATGAGGGATAGTGTTCTGTAACAGTGTTAGGTGTTGTTATGAGGGATAGTGTTCTGTAACAGTGTTAGCTGTTGTTATGAGGGATAGTGATCTGTAACGGTGTTGTTATGGGGGACAGTGATCTGTAACAGTGTTAGGTGTTGTTATGAGGGATAGTGATCTGTAACTGTGTTAGGTGTTGATATGAGGGATAGTGATCTGTAACCGCACTAGGTGCTGTTATGAGGGATAGCGATCTGTAACAGTGTTAGGTGTTGATATGAGAGATAGCGATCTGTAACAGTGCTGTTATGATGGATATTGATCTGTAACAGTGTTAGGTGTTGTTATGAGGGATAGTGATCTGTAACAGTGTTAGGTGTTGTTATGAGGGATAGCGATCTGTAACAGTGTTGTTATGATGGATAGCGATCTGTAACAGTGTTAGGTGTTGATATGAGGGATAGTGTTCTGTAACGGTGTTAGGTGTTGTTATGGGGGATAGTGATCTGTAACAGTGTTAGGTGTTGTTATGAGGGATAGTGATCTGTAACAGTGTTAGGTGTTGTTAAGAGGGATAGTGATCTGTACCAGTGTTGTTATAAGAGATAGTGATCTGTAACAGTGTTAGGTGTTGATATGAGGGATAGTGATCTGTAACAGTGTTAGGTGTTGATGTGAGGGATAGTGATCTGTAACAGTGTTAGGTGTTGATATGAGGGATAGGGTTCTGTAACAGTGTTAGGTTTTGTTATGAGGGATATAGATCTGTAACAGTGTTAGCTGTTGTTAAGGGGGATAGCGATCTGTAACAGTGTTAGCTGTTGTTAAGGGGGATAGTGATCTGTAACAGTGTTGTTATGGGGGACAGTGATCTGTAACGGTGTTAGGTGTTGTTATGAGGGATAGTGATCTGTAACAGTGTTAGGTGTTGTTATGATGGATAGTGATCTGTAACAGTGTTAGGTGTTGATATGAGGGATAGTGATCTGTAACAGTGTTGTTATGGTGGATATTGATCTGTAACAGTGTTAGGTGTTGATATGAGGGATAGTGTTCTGTAACAGTGTTGGGTGTTGATATGAGGGATAGTGTTCTGTAACAGTGTTAGGTGTTGTTATGAGGGATAGTGATCTGTAACAGTGATGTGTTGATATGAGGGATAGTGATCTGTAACAGTGTTGTTATGGTGGATATTGATCTGTAACAGTGTTAGGTGTTGATATGAGGGATAGTGTTCTGTAGCAGTGTTAGGTGTTGATATGAGGGATAGTGTTCTGTAACAGTGTTAGGTGTTGTTATGAGGGATAGTGATCTGTAACAGTGTGGTTATGAGGGATAGTGATCTGTAACAGTGTTAGGTGTTGTCATGAGGGATAGTGATCTGTAACCGTGTTAGGTGTTGTTATGAGGGATGGTGATCTGTAACAGTGTTGTTATGGGGGATAGTGATCTGTAACAGTGTTAGGTGTTGACATGAGGGATAGTGTTCTGTAACAGTGGTAGGTGTTGTTATGAGAGATAGTGATCTGTAACAGTGTCAGGTGTTGATATGAGAGATAGCGATCTGTAACAGTGTTGTTATGAGGGGTGGTGATCTGTAACAGTGTTAGGTGTTGTTATGAGGGACAGCGATCTGCAACAGTGTTGTTATGGGGGACAGTGATCTGTAACAGTGTTAGGCGCTGTTATGCGGGATAGTGATCTGTAACAGTGTTAGGTGTTGTTATGGGGGATAGTGATCTGTAACTGTGTTAGGTGTTGATATGAGGGATAGTGATCTGTAACCTTGCTAGGTATTGTTATGAGGGATAGCGATCTGTAACAGTGTTAGGTGTTGATATGAGGGATGGTGATCTGTAACAGTGTTGTTATGATGGATATTGATCTGTAACAGTGTTAGGTGTTGTTATGAGGGATAGTGATCTGTAACAGTGTTAGGTGTTGTTAAGAGGGATAGTGATCTGTAACAGTGTTGTTATGAGGGATAGTGATCTGTAACGGTGGTAGGTGTTGTTATGAGGGATAGTGATCTGTAACAGTGTTAGGTGTTGTTAAGAGGGATAGTAATCTGTAACAGTGTTGTTATGAGGGATAGTGATCTGTAACAGTGTTAGGTGTTGATATGAGGGATAGTGATCTGTAACAGTGTTAGGTGTTGTTATGAGGGATAGTGATCTGTAACAGTGTTGGGTGTTGATATGAGGGATTAGTGTTCTGTAGCAGTGTTAGGTGTTGTTATGAGGGATAGTGATCTGTAACAGTGTTAGGTGTTGATATGGGGGATAGTGATCTGTAACAGTGTTGTTATGATGGGTACTGATCTGTAACAGTGTTAGGTGTTGATATGAGGGATAGTGTTCTGTAACAGTGTTAGGTGTTGTTATGAGGGATAGTGATCTGTAACAGTGTGGTTATGAGGGAGAGTGATCTGTAACAGTGTTAGGTGTTGTCATGAGGGATAGTGATCTGTAACAGTGTTAGGTGTTGCTATGAGGGACTGTGATCTGTAACAGTGTTAGGTGTTGATATGGGGGATAGTGATCTGTAATCGTGTTGTTATGAGGGATAGTGATCTGTAACAGTGTTAGGTGTTGACATGAGGGATAGTGTTCTGTAACAGTGTCAGGTGTTGTTATGAGGGACAGTGACCTGTAACAGTGTTAGGTGTTGATATGAGAGATAGTGATCTGTAACAGTGTTGTTATGAGGGATAGTGATCTGTAACAGTGTTAGGTGTTGACATGAGGGATAGTGTTCTGTAACAGTGTTCGGTGTTGTTATGAGGGATAGTGATCTGTAACAGTGTTAGGTGTTGATATGATGGATAGTGATCTGTAACAGTGTTGTTGTGAGGGATAGTGATCTGTAACGGTGTTAGGTGTTGATATGAGGGATAGTGGTCTGTAACAGTGTTAGGTGTTGATATGAGGGATAGTGATCTGTAACAGTGTTGTTATGATGGATATAGATCTGTAACAGTGTTAGGTGTTGATATGAGGGATAGTGTTCTGTAACATTGTTAGGTGTTGATATGAGGGATAGTGATCTGTAACAGTGTTAGGTGTTGTTATGAGGGATAGTGATCTGTAACATTGTTAGGTGTTGATATGAGGGATAGTGATCTGTAACAGTGTTAGGTGTTGTTATGAGGGATAGTGATCTGTAACAGTGTTAGGTGTTGTTATGAGGGATAGTGATCTGTAACAGTGCGGTTATGAGGGATAGCGATCTGCAACAGTGTTAGGTGTTGTCATGAGGGATAGTGATCTGTAACAGTGTTAGGTGTTGTTATGGGGGATAGTGATCTGTAACAGTGTTGTTATGGGGGACAGTGATCTGTAACGGTGTTAGGTGTTGATATGAGGGATAGTGATCTGTAACAGTGTTAGGCGTTGTTATGAGGGATAGTGATCTGTAACAGTGTTAGGTGTTGATATGAGGGATAGTGATCTGTAACGGTGTTGTTATGATGGATACCGATCTGTAACAGTGTTAGGTGTTGATATGAGGGATAGTGTTCTGTAACAGTGTTGGGTGTTGATATGAGGGATTAGTGTTCTGTAACAGTGTTAGGTGTTGTTATGAGGGATTAGTGATCTGTAACAGTGTTAGCTGTTGTTACGAGGGATAGCGATCTGTAACAGTGTTGTTATGGGGGACAGTGATCTGTAACAGTGTTAGGTGTTGTTATGAGGGATAGTGATCTGTAACGGTGTTAGGTGTTGATATGAGGGATAGTGATCTGTAACAGTGTTAGGTGTTGTTATGAGGGGGTAGTGATCTGTAACAGTGTTCGGTGTTGATATGAGGGATAGTGATCTGTAACAGTGTTGTTATGATGGATACTGATCTGTAACAGTGTTAGGTGTTGATATGAGGGATAGTGTTCTGTAACAGTGTTAGGTGTTGTTATGAGAGATAGTGATCTGTAACAGTGTCAGGTGTTGATATGAGAGATAGTGATCTGTAACAGTGTTGTTATGAGGGATAGTGATCTGTAACAGTGTTAGGTGTTGTTATGAGGGACAGCGATCTGTAACCGTGTTGTTATGGGGGACAGCGATCTGTAACAGTGTTAGGCGCTGTTATGCGGGATAGTGATCTGTAATTGTGTTAGGCGTTGATATGAGGGATAGTGATCTGTAACCTTGCCAGGTGTTGTTATGAGGGATAGCGATCTGTAACAGTGTTAGGTGTTGATATGAGGGATAGTGATCTGTAACAGTGTTGTTATGATGGATATTCATCTGTAACAGTGTTAGGTGTTGTTATGAGGGATAGTGATCTGTAACAGTGTTAGGTGTTGTTAAGAGGGATAGTGATCTGTAACAGTGTTGTTATGAGGGATAGTGATCTGTACGGTGTTAGGTGTTGTTATGAGGGATAGTGATCTGTAACAGTGTTAGGTGTTGTTAAGAGGGATAGTAATCTGTAACCGTGTTGTTATGAGGGATAGTGATCTGTAACAGTGTTAGGTGTTGATATGAGGGATAGTGATCTGTAACAGTGTTAGGTGTTGATATGAGGGATAGTGATCTGTAACAGTGTTGGGTGTTGATATGAGGGATTAGTGTTCTGTAACAGTGTTAGGTTTTGTTATGAGGGATAGTGATATGTAACAGTGTTAGCTGTTGTTATGAGGGGATAGTGATCTGTGACCGTGTTGTTATGAGGTACAGTGAGCTGTAACAGTGTTAGGTGTTGTTATGAGGGATAGTGATCTGTAACAGTGTTAGGTGTTGTTATGGGGATATTGATCTGTAACGGTGTTAGGGTGTTGATATGAGGGATAGTGATCTGTAACAGTGGTAGGTGTTGTTATGAGGGATAGTGATCTGTAACAGTGTTAGGTGTTGATATGGGGGATAGTGATCTGTAACAGTGTTGTTATGATGGGTACTGATCTGTAACAGTGTTAGGTGTTGATATGAGGGATAGTGTTCTGTAACAGTGTTAGGTGTTGTTATGAGGGATAGTGATCTGTAACAGTGTGGTTATGAGGGAGAGTGATCTGTAACAGTGTTAGGTGTTGTCATGAGGGATAGTGATCTGTAACAGTGTTAGGTGTTGCTATGAGGGACTGTGATCTGTAACAGTGTTAGGTGTTGATATGGGGGATAGTGATCTGTAATCGTGTTGTTATGAGGGATAGTGATCTGTAACAGTGTTAGGTGTTGACATGAGGGATAGTGTTCTGTAACAGTGTCAGGTGTTGTTATGAGGGACAGTGATCTGTAACAGTGTTAGGTGTTGATATGAGAGATAGTGATCTGTAACAGTGGTGTTATGAGGGATAGTGATCTGTAACAGTGTTAGGTGTTGACATGAGGGATAGTGTTCTGTAACAGTGTTCGGTGTTGTTATGAGGGATAGTGATCTGTAACAGTGTTGGGTGTTGATATGATGGATAGTGATCTGTAACAGTGTTGTTGTGAGGGATAGTGATCTGTAACGGTGTTAGGTGTTGATATGAGGGATAGTGGTCTGTAACAGTGTTAGGTGTTGATATGAGGGATAGTGATCTGTAACAGTGTTGTTATGATGGATATAGATCTGTAACAGTGTTAGGTGTTGATATGAGGGATAGTGTTCTGTAACATTGTTAGGTGTTGATATGAGGGATAGTGATCTGTAACAGTGTTAGGTGTTGTTGTGAGGGATAGTGATCTGTAACATTGTTAGGTGTTGATATGAGGGATAGTGATCTGTAACAGTGTTAGGTGTTGTTATGAGGGATAGTGATCTGTAACAGTGTTAGGTGTTGTTATGAGGGATAGTGATCTGTAACAGTGCGGTTATGAGGGATAGCGATCTGCAACAGTGTTAGGTGTTGTCATGAGGGATAGTGATCTGTAACAGTGTTAGGTGTTGTTATGGGGGATAGTGATCTGTAACAGTGTTGTTATGGGGGACAGTGATCTGTAACGGTGTTAGGTGTTGATATGAGGGATAGTGATCTGTAACAGTGTTAGGCGTTGTTATGAGGGATAGTGATCTGTAACAGTGTTAGGTGTTGATATGAGGGATAGCGATCTGTAACGGTGTTGTTATGATGGATACCGATCTGTAACAGTGTTAGGTGTTGATATGAGGGATAGTGTTCTGTAACAGTGTTGGGTGTTGATATGAGGGATTAGTGTTCTGTAACAGTGTTAGGTGTTGTTATGAGGGATTAGTGATCTGTAACAGTGTTAGCTGTTGTTACGAGGGATAGTGATCTGTAACAGTGTTGTTATGGGGGACAGTGATCTGTAACAGTGTTAGGTGTTGTTATGAGGGATAGTGATCTGTAACGGTGTTAGGTGTTGATATGAGGGATAGTGATCTGTAACAGTGTTAGGTGTTGTTATGAGGGGTAGTGATCTGTAACAGTGTTCGGTGTTGATATGAGGGATAGTGATCTGTAACAGTGTTGTTATGATGGATACTGATCTGTAACAGTGTTAGGTGTTGATATGAGGGATAGTGTTCTGTAACAGTGTTAGGTGTTGTTATGAGAGATAGTGATCTGTAACAGTGTCAGGTGTTGATATGAGAGATAGTGATCTGTAACAGTGTTGTTATGAGGGATAGTGATCTGTAACAGTGTTAGGTGTTGTTATGAGGGACAGCGATCTGTAACCGTGTTGTTATGGGGGACAGCGATCTGTAACAGTGTTAGGCGCTGTTATGCGGGATAGTGATCTGTAATTGTGTTAGGTGTTGATATGAGGGATAGTGATCTGTAACCTTGCCAGGTGTTGTTATGAGGGATAGCGATCTGTAACAGTGTTAGGTGTTGATATGAGGGATAGTGATCTGTAACAGTGTTGTTATGATGGATATTCATCTGTAACAGTGTTAGGTGTTGTTATGAGGGATAGTGATCTGTAACAGTGTTAGGTGTTGTTAAGAGGGATAGTGATCTGTAACAGTGTTGTTATGAGGGATAGTGATCTGTAACGGTGTTAGGTGTTGTTATGAGGGATAGTGATCTGTAACAGTGTTAGGTGTTGTTAAGAGGGATAGTAATCTGTAACAGTGTTGTTATGAGGGATAGTGATCTGTAACAGTGTTAGGTGTTGATATGAGGGATAGTGATCTGTAACAGTGTTAGGTGTTGATATGAGGGATAGTGATCTGTAACAGTGTTGGGTGTTGATATGAGGGATTAGTGTTCTGTAACAGTGTTAGGTTTTGTT
The DNA here is from genome assembly GCF_002021735.2 of Oncorhynchus kisutch. Classification (NCBI taxonomy): domain Eukaryota; kingdom Metazoa; phylum Chordata; class Actinopteri; order Salmoniformes; family Salmonidae; genus Oncorhynchus; species Oncorhynchus kisutch. The sequence continues at coordinate 1,768,195 of NC_034186.2, forward strand.
ATGAGGGATAGTGATATGTAACAGTGTTAGCTGTTGTTATGAGGGATAGTGATCTGTGACCGTGTTGTTATGAGGTACAGTGAGCTGTAACAGTGTTAGGTGTTGTTATGAGGGATAGTGATCTGTAACAGTGTTAGGTGTTGTTATGGGGGATATTGATCTGTAACGGTGTTAGGTGTTGATATGAGGGATAGTGATCTGTAACAGTGGTAGGTGTTGTTATGAGGGATAGTGGTCTGTAACAGTGTTAGGTGTTGATGTGGGGGATAGTGATCTGTAACAGTGTTGTTATGATGGATACTGATCTGTAACAGTGTTAGGTGTTGATATGAGGGATAGTGTTCTGTAACAGTGTTAGGTGTTGTTATGAGGGATAGTGATCTGTAACAGTGTGGTTATGAGGGAGAGTGATCTGTAACAGTGTTAGGTGTTGTCATGAGGGATAGTGATCTGTAACAGTGTTAGGTGTTGCTATGAGGGATAGTGATCTGTAACAGTGTTAGGTGTTGATATGGGGGATAGTGATCTGTAATCGTGTTGTTATGAGGGATAGTGATCTGTAACAGTGTTAGGTGTTGACATGAGGGATAGTGTTCTGTAACAGTGTCAGGTGTTGTTATGAGGGACAGTGATCTGTAACAGTGTTAGGTGTTGATATGAGGGATAGTGATCTGTAACAGTGTTGTTATGAGGGATAGTGATCTGTAACAGTGTTAGGTGTTGACATGAGGGATAGTGTTCTGTAACAGTGTTAGGTGTTGTTATGAGGGATAGTGATCTGTAACAGTGTTAGGTGTTGATATGATGGATAGTGATCTGTAACAGTGTTGTTGTGAGGGATAGTGATCTGTAACGGTGTTAGGTGTTGATATGAGGGATAGTGGTCTGTAACAGTGTTAGGTGTTGATATGAGGGATAGTGATCTGTAACAGTGTTGTTATGATGGATATAGATCTGTAACAGTGTTAGGTGTTGATATGAGGGATAGTGTTCTGTAACATTGTTAGGTGTTGATATGAGGGATAGTGATCTGTAACAGTGTTAGGTGTTGTTATGAGGGATAGTGATCTGTAACAGCGCGGTTATGAGGGATAGCGATCTGCAACAGTGTTAGGTGTTGTTATGAGGGATAGTGATCTGTAACAGTGTTAGGTGTTGTTATGAGGGATAGTGATCTGTAACAGTGTTGTTATGGGGGACAGTGATCTGTAATGGTGTTAGGTGTTGATATGAGGGATAGTGATCTGTAACAGTGTTAGGCGTTGTTATGAGGGATAGTGATCTGTAACAGTGTTAGGTGTTGATATGAGGGATAGTGATCTGTAACAGTGTTGTTATGATGGATACTGATCTGTAACAGTGTTAGGTGTTGATATGAGGGATAGTGTTCTGTAACAGTGTTGGGTGTTGATATGAGGGATTAGTGTTCTGTAACAGTGTTAGGTGTTGTTATGAGGGATTAGTGATCTGTAACAGTGTTAGCTGTTGTTACGAGGGATAGTGATCTGTAACAGTGTTGTTATGGGGGACAGTGATCTGTAACAGTGTTAGGTGTTGTTATGAGAGATAGTGATCTGTAACAGTGTTAGGTGTTGTTATGAGGGATAGTGATCTGTAACGGTGTTAGGTGTTGATATGAGGGATAGTGATCTGTAACAGTGTTAGGTGTTGTTATGAGGGGTAGTGATCTGTAACAGTGTTCGGTGTTGATATGAGGGATAGTGATCTGTAACAGTGTTGTTATGATGGATACTGATCTGTAACAGTGTTAGGTGTTGATATGAGGGATAGTGTTCTGTAACAGTGTTAGGTGTTGTTATGAGAGATAGTGATCTGTAACAGTGTGGTTATGAGGGAGAGTGATCTGTAACAGTGTTAGGTGTTGTCATGAGAGATAGTGATCTGTAACAGTGTTAGGTGTTGTTATGAGGGATAGTGATCTGTAACAGTGTTAGGTGTTGATATGGGGGATAGTGATCTGTAATCGTGTTGTTATGAGGGATAGTGATCTGTAACAGTGTTAGGTGTTGACATGAGGGATAGTGTTCTGTAACAGTGTTAGGTGTTGTTATGAGGGACAGTGATCTGTAACAGTGTTAGGTGTTGATATGAGGGATAGTGATCTGTAACAGTGTTGTTATGAGGGATAGTGATCTGTAACAGTGTTAGGTGTTGACATGAGGGATAGTGTTCTGTAACAATGTTAGGTGTTGTTATGAGGGATAGTGATCTGTAACCGTGTTAGGTGTTGATATGAGGGATAGTGATCTGTAACAGTGTTGTTGTGAGGGATAGTGATCTGTAACGGTGTTAGGTGTTGATATGAGGGATAGTGGTCTGTAACAGTGTTAGGTGTTGATATGAGGGATAGTGATCTGTAACAGTGTTGTTATGATGGATATAGATCTGTAACAGTGTTAGGTGTTGATATGAGGGATAGTGTTCTGTAACATTGTTAGGTGTTGAAATGAGGGATAGTGATCTGTAACAGTGTTAGGTGTTGTTATGAGGGATAGTGATCTGTAACAGTGTGGTTATGAGGGATAGCGATCTGTAACAGTGTTAGGTGTTGTTATGAGGGATAGTGATCTGTAACAGTGTTAGGTGTTGTTATGGGGGATAGTGATCTGTAACAGTGCTGTTATGGGGGACAGTGATCTGTAACGGTGTTAGGTGTTGATATGAGAGATAGTGATCTGTAACAGTGTTGTTATGATGGATACTGATCTGTAACAGTGTTAGGTGTTGATATGAGGGATAGTGTTCTGTAACAGTGTTAGGTGTTGCTATGAGGGATAGTGATCTGTAACGGTGTGGGTATGAGGGAGAGTGATCTGTAACATTGTTAGGTGTTGTCATGAGGGATAGTGATCTGTAACAGTGTTAGGTGTTGTTATGGGGGATAGTGATCTGTAACAGTGTTAGGTGTTGATATGAGGGATAGTGATCTGTAATCGTGTTGTTATGAGGGACATTGATCTGTAACAGTGTTAGGTGTTGGTATGAGGGATAGTGATCTGTAACAGGGTTGTTATGAGGGATAGCGATCTGTAACAGTGTTAGGCGTTGACATGAGGGATCGTGTTCTGTAACAGTGTTAGGTGTTGTTATGAGGGATAGCGATCTGTAACAGTGTTAGGTGTTGATATGAGGGATAGTGATCTGTAACAGTGTTGTTGTGAGGGATAGTGATCTGTAACGGTGTTAGGTGTTGATATGAGGGATAGTGGTCTGTAACAGTGTTAGGTGTTGATATGAGGGATAGTGATCTGTAACAGTGTTGTTATGATGGATATAGATCTGTAACAGTGTTAGGTGTTGATATGAGGGATAGTGTTCTGTAACATTGTTAGGTGTTGATATGAGGGATAGTGATCTGTAACAGTGTTAGGTGTTGTTATGGGGGATAGTGATCTGTAACAGTGTGGTTATGAGGGATAGCGATCTGTAACAGTGTTAGGTGTTGTTATGAGGGATAGTGATCTCTAACAGTGTTAGGTGTTGTTATGAGGGATAGTGATCTGTAACAGTGTTGTTATGGGGGACAGTGATCTGTAACAGTGTTAGGTGTTGTTATGAGGGATAGTGATCTGTAACAGTGTTAGGTGTTGTTATGAGGGATAGTGATCTGTAACAGTGTTAGGTGTTGATATGGGGGATAGTGATCTGTAATCGTGTTGTTATGAGGGATAGTGATCTGTAACAGTGTTAGGTGTTGACATGAGGGATAGTGTTCTGTAACAGTGTTAGGTGTTGTTATGAGGGACAGTGATCTGTAACAGTGTTAGGTGTTGATATGAGGGATAGTGATCTGTAACAGTGTTGTTATGAGGGATAGTGATCTGTAACAGTGTTAGGTGTTGACATGAGGGATAGTGTTCTGTAACAATGTTAGGTGTTGTTATGAGGGATAGTGATCTGTAACCGTGTTAGGTGTTGATATGAGGGATAGTGATCTGTAACAGTGTTGTTGTGAGGGATAGTGATCTGTAACGGTGTTAGGTGTTGATATGAGGGATAGTGGTCTGTAACAGTGTTAGGTGTTGATATGAGGGATAGTGATCTGTAACAGTGTTGTTATGATGGATATAGATCTGTAACAGTGTTAGGTGTTGATATGAGGGATAGTGTTCTGTAACATTGTTAGGTGTTGAAATGAGGGATAGTGATCTGTAACAGTGTTAGGTGTTGTTATGAGGGATAGTGATCTGTAACAGTGTGGTTATGAGGGATAGCGATCTGTAACAGTGTTAGGTGTTGTTATGAGGGATAGTGATCTGTAACAGTGTTAGGTGTTGTTATGGGGGATAGTGATCTGTAACAGTGCTGTTATGGGGGACAGTGATCTGTAACGGTGTTAGGTGTTGATATGAGAGATAGTGATCTGTAACAGTGTTGTTATGATGGATACTGATCTGTAACAGTGTTAGGTGTTGATATGAGGGATAGTGTTCTGTAACAGTGTTAGGTGTTGCTATGAGGGATAGTGATCTGTAACGGTGTGGGTATGAGGGAGAGTGATCTGTAACATTGTTAGGTGTTGTCATGAGGGATAGTGATCTGTAACAGTGTTAGGTGTTGTTATGGGGGATAGTGATCTGTAACAGTGTTAGGTGTTGATATGAGGGATAGTGATCTGTAATCGTGTTGTTATGAGGGACATTGATCTGTAACAGTGTTAGGTGTTGGTATGAGGGATAGTGATCTGTAACAGGGTTGTTATGAGGGATAGCGATCTGTAACAGTGTTAGGCGTTGACATGAGGGATCGTGTTCTGTAACAGTGTTAGGTGTTGTTATGAGGGATAGCGATCTGTAACAGTGTTAGGTGTTGATATGAGGGATAGTGATCTGTAACAGTGTTGTTGTGAGGGATAGTGATCTGTAACGGTGTTAGGTGTTGATATGAGGGATAGTGGTCTGTAACAGTGTTAGGTGTTGATATGAGGGATAGTGATCTGTAACAGTGTTGTTATGATGGATATAGATCTGTAACAGTGTTAGGTGTTGATATGAGGGATAGTGTTCTGTAACATTGTTAGGTGTTGATATGAGGGATAGTGATCTGTAACAGTGTTAGGTGTTGTTATGGGGGATAGTGATCTGTAACAGTGTGGTTATGAGGGATAGCGATCTGTAACAGTGTTAGGTGTTGTTATGAGGGATAGTGATCTCTAACAGTGTTAGGTGTTGTTATGAGGGATAGTGATCTGTAACAGTGTTGTTATGGGGGACAGTGATCTGTAACAGTGTTAGGTGTTGTTATGAGGGATAGTGATCTGTAACAGTGTTAGGTGTTGTTATGAGGGATAGTGATCCGTAACGGTGTTAGGTGTTGATATGAGGGATAGTGATCTGTAACAGTGTTAGGTGTTGTTATGAGGGATAGTGATCTGTAACAGTGTTAGGTGTTGATATGAGGGATAGTGTTCTGTAACAGTGTTAGGTGTTGATATGAGGGATAGTGTTCTGTAACAGTGTTAGGTGTTGTTATGAGGGATAGTGATCTGTAACAGTGTGGTTATGAGGGGGAGTGATCTGTAACAGTGTTAGGTGTTGTCATGAGGGATGGTGATCTGTAACAGTGTTAGGTGTTGTTATGAGGGATAGTGATCTGTAACAGTGTTAGGTGTTGATATGAGGGATAGTGATCTGTAACAGTGTTGTTATGAGGGATAGTGATCTGTAACAGTGTTAGGTGTTGACATGAGGGATAGTGTTCTGTAACAGTGTTAGGTGTTGTTATGATGGATTGTGATCTGTAACAGTGTTAGGTGTTGATATGAGGGATAGTGATCTGTAACAGTGTTGTTGTGAGGGATAGTGATCTGTAACGGTGTTAGGTGTTGATATGAGGGATAGTGGTCTGTAACAGTGTTAGGTGTTGATATGAGGGATAGTGATCTGTAACAGTGTTGGGTGTTGATATGAGGGATTAGTGTTCTGTAACAGTGTTAGGTTTTGTTATGAGGGATAGTGATATGTAACAGTGTTAGCTGTTGTTATGAGGGATAGTGATCTGTGACCGTGTTGTTATGAGGTACAGTGAGCTGTAACAGTGTTAGGTGTTGTTATGAGGGATAGTGATCTGTAACAGTGTTAGGTGTTGTTATGGGGGATATTGATCTGTAACGGTGTTAGGTGTTGATATGAGGGATAGTGATCTGTAACAGTGGTAGGTGTTGTTATGAGGGATAGTGGTCTGTAACAGTGTTAGGTGTTGATGTGGGGGATAGTGATCTGTAACAGTGTTGTTATGATGGATACTGATCTGTAACAGTGTTAGGTGTTGATATGAGGGATAGTGTTCTGTAACAGTGTTAGGTGTTGTTATGAGGGATAGTGATCTGTAACAGTGTGGTTATGAGGGAGAGTGATCTGTAACAGTGTTAGGTGTTGTCATGAGGGATAGTGATCTGTAACAGTGTTAGGTGTTGCTATGAGGGATAGTGATCTGTAACAGTGTTAGGTGTTGATATGGGGGATAGTGATCTGTAATCGTGTTGTTATGAGGGATAGTGATCTGTAACAGTGTCAGGTGTTGTTATGAGGGACAGTGATCTGTAACAGTGTTAGGTGTTGATATGAGGGATAGTGATCTGTAACAGTGTTGTTATGAGGGATAGTGATCTGTAACAGTGTTAGGTGTTGACATGAGGGATAGTGTTCTGTAACAGTGTTAGGTGTTGTTATGAGGGATAGTGATCTGTAACAGTGTTAGGTGTTGATATGATGGATAGTGATCTGTAACAGTGTTGTTGTGAGGGATAGTGATCTGTAACGGTGTTAGGTGTTGATATGAGGGATAGTGGTCTGTAACAGTGTTAGGTGTTGATATGAGGGATAGTGATCTGTAACAGTGTTGTTATGATGGATATAGATCTGTAACAGTGTTAGGTGTTGATATGAGGGATAGTGTTCTGTAACATTGTTAGGTGTTGATATGAGGGATAGTGATCTGTAACAGTGTTAGGTGTTGTTATGAGGGATAGTGATCTGTAACAGCGCGGTTATGAGGGATAGCGATCTGCAACAGTGTTAGGTGTTGTTATGAGGGATAGTGATCTGTAACAGTGTTAGGTGTTGTTATGAGGGATAGTGATCTGTAACAGTGTTGTTATGGGGGACAGTGATCTGTAATGGTGTTAGGTGTTGATATGAGGGATAGTGATCTGTAACAGTGTTAGGCGTTGTTATGAGGGATAGTGATCTGTAACAGTGTTAGGTGTTGATATGAGGGATAGTGATCTGTAACAGTGTTGTTATGATGGATACTGATCTGTAACAGTGTTAGGTGTTGATATGAGGGATAGTGTTCTGTAACAGTGTTGGGTGTTGATATGAGGGATTAGTGTTCTGTAACAGTGTTAGGTGTTGTTATGAGGGATTAGTGATCTGTAACAGTGTTAGCTGTTGTTACGAGGGATAGTGATCTGTAACAGTGTTGTTATGGGGGACAGTGATCTGTAACAGTGTTAGGTGTTGTTATGAGGGATAGTGATCTGTAACAGTGTTAGGTGTTGTTATGAGGGATAGTGATCTGTAACGGTGTTAGGTGTTGATATGAGGGATAGTGATCTGTAACAGTGTTAGGTGTTGTTATGAGGGGTAGTGATCTGTAACAGTGTTCGGTGTTGATATGAGGGATAGTGATCTGTAACAGTGTTGTTATGATGGATACTGATCTGTAACAGTGTTAGGTGTTGATATGAGGGATAGTGTTCTGTAACAGTGTTAGGTGTTGTTATGAGAGATAGTGATCTGTAACAGTGTGGTTATGAGGGAGAGTGATCTGTAACAGTGTTAGGTGTTGTCATGAGAGATAGTGATCTGTAACAGTGTTAGGTGTTGTTATGAGGGATAGTGATCTGTAACAGTGTTAGGTGTTGATATGGGGGATAGTGATCTGTAATCGTGTTGTTATGAGGGATAGTGATCTGTAACAGTGTTAGGTGTTGACATGAGGGATAGTGTTCTGTAACAGTGTTAGGTGTTGTTATGAGGGACAGTGATCTGTAACAGTGTTAGGTGTTGATATGAGGGATAGTGATCTGTAACAGTGTTGTTATGAGGGATAGTGATCTGTAACAGTGTTAGGTGTTGACATGAGGGATAGTGTTCTGTAACAATGTTAGGTGTTGTTATGAGGGATAGTGATCTGTAACCGTGTTAGGTGTTGATATGAGGGATAGTGATCTGTAACAGTGTTGTTGTGAGGGATAGTGATCTGTAGCGGTGTTAGGTGTTGATATGAGGGATAGTGGTCTGTAACAGTGTTAGGTGTTGATATGAGGGATAGTGATCTGTAACAGTGTTGTTATGATGGATATAGATCTGTAACAGTGTTAGGTGTTGATATGAGGGATAGTGTTCTGTAACATTGTTAGGTGTTGAAATGAGGGATAGTGATCTGTAACAGTGTTAGGTGTTGTTATGAGGGATAGTGATCTGTAACAGTGTGGTTATGAGGGATAGCGATCTGTAACAGTGTTAGGTGTTGTTATGAGGGATAGTGATCTGTAACAGTGTTAGGTGTTGTTATGGGGGATAGTGATCTGTAACAGTGCTGTTATGGGGGACAGTGATCTGTAACGGTGTTAGGTGTTGATATGAGAGATAGTGATCTGTAACAGTGTTGTTATGATGGATACTGATCTGTAACAGTGTTAGGTGTTGATATGAGGGATAGTGTTCTGTAACAGTGTTAGGTGTTGCTATGAGGGATAGTGATCTGTAACGGTGTGGGTATGAGGGAGAGTGATCTGTAACATTGTTAGGTGTTGTCATGAGGGATAGTGATCTGTAACAGTGTTAGGTGTTGTTATGGGGGATAGTGATCTGTAACAGTGTTAGGTGTTGATATGAGGGATAGTGATCTGTAATCGTGTTGTTATGAGGGACATTGATCTGTAACAGTGTTAGGTGTTGGTATGAGGGATAGTGATCTGTAACAGGGTTGTTATGAGGGATAGCGATCTGTAACAGTGTTAGGCGTTGACATGAGGGATCGTGTTCTGTAACAGTGTTAGGTGTTGTTATGAGGGATAGCGATCTGTAACAGTGTTAGGTGTTGATATGAGGGATAGTGATCTGTAACAGTGTTGTTGTGAGGGATAGTGATCTGTAACGGTGTTAGGTGTTGATATGAGGGATAGTGGTCTGTAACAGTGTTAGGTGTTGATATGAGGGATAGTGATCTGTAACAGTGTTGTTATGATGGATATAGATCTGTAACAGTGTTAGGTGTTGATATGAGGGATAGTGTTCTGTAACATTGTTAGGTGTTGATATGAGGGATAGTGATCTGTAACAGTGTTAGGTGTTGTTATGGGGGATAGTGATCTGTAACAGTGTGGTTATGAGGGATAGCGATCTGTAACAGTGTTAGGTGTTGTTATGAGGGATAGTGATCTCTAACAGTGTTAGGTGTTGTTATGAGGGATAGTGATCTGTAACAGTGTTGTTATGGGGGACAGTGATCTGTAACAGTGTTAGGTGTTGTTATGAGGGATAGTGATCTGTAACAGTGTTAGGTGTTGTTATGAGGGATAGTGATCCGTAACGGTGTTAGGTGTTGATATGAGGGATAGTGATCTGTAACAGTGTTAGGTGTTGTTATGAGGGATAGTGATCTGTAACAGTGTTAGGTGTTGATATGAGGGATAGTGTTCTGTAACAGTGTTAGGTGTTGATATGAGGGATAGTGTTCTGTAACAGTGTTAGGTGTTGTTATGAGGGATAGTGATCTGTAACAGTGTGGTTATGAGGGGGAGTGATCTGTAACAGTGTTAGGTGTTGTCATGAGGGATGGTGATCTGTAACAGTGTTAGGTGTTGTTATGAGGGATAGTGATCTGTAACAGTGTTAGGTGTTGATATGAGGGATAGTGATCTGTAACAGTGTTGTTATGAGGGATAGTGATCTGTAACAGTGTTAGGTGTTGACATGAGGGATAGTGTTCTGTAACAGTGTTAGGTGTTGTTATGATGGATTGTGATCTGTAACAGTGTTAGGTGTTGATATGAGGGATGGTGATCTGTAACAGTGTTGTTGTGAGGGATAGTGATCTGTAACGGTGTTAGGTGTTGATATGAGGGATAGTGGTCTGTAACAGTGTTAGGTGTTGCTATGAGGGATAGTGATCTGTAACAGTGTTAGGTGTTGTTATGAGGGATAGTGATCTGTAACAGTGTTAGGTGTTGATATGAGGGATAGTGATCTGTAATCGTGTTGTTATGAGGGACATTGATCTGTAACAGTGTTAGGTGTTGATATGAGGGATAGTGATCTGTAACAGTGTTGTTATGAGGGATAGTGATCTGTAACGGTGTTAGGTGTTGACATGGGGGATAGTGTTCTGTAACAGTGTTAGGTGTTGTTATGAGGGATAGTGATCTGTAACAGTGTTAGGTGTTGATATGAGGGATAGTGATCTGTAACAGTGTTGTTATGGGGGACAGTGATCTGTAACAGTGTTAGGTGTTGTTATGCGGGATAGTGATCTGTAACAGTGTTAGGTGTTGTTATGAGGGATAGTGATCTGTAACAGTGTTAGGTGTTGACATGAGGGATAGTGTTCTGTAACAGTGTTAGGTGTTGTTATGAGGGACAGTGATCTGTAACAGTGTTAGGTGTTGATATGAGGGATAGTGATCTGTAACAGTGTTGTTATGAGGGATAGTGATCTGTAACAGTGTTAGGTGTTGACATGAGGGATAGTGTTCTGTAACAGTGTTAGGTGTTGTTATGAGGGATAGTGATCTGTAACAGTGTTAGGTGTTGATATGAGGGATAGTGTTCTGTAACAGTGTTAGGTGTTGATATGAGGGATAGTGTTCTGTAACAGTGTTAGGTGTTGTTATGAGGGATAGTGATCTGTAACAGTGTGGTTATGAGGGGGAGTGATCTGTAACAGTGTTAGGTGTTGTCATGAGGGATGGTGATCTGTAACAGTGTTAGGTGTTGTTATGAGGGATAGTGATCTGTAACAGTGTTAGGTGTTGATATGAGGGATAGTGATCTGTAACAGTGTTGTTATGAGGGATAGTGATCTGTAACAGTGTTAGGTGTTGACATGAGGGATAGTGTTCTGTAACAGTGTTAGGTGTTGTTATGATGGATTGTGATCTGTAACAGTGTTAGGTGTTGATATGAGGGATAGTGATCTGTAACAGTGTTGTTGTGAGGGATAGTGATCTGTAACGGTGTTAGGTGTTGATATGAGGGATAGTGGTCTGTAACAGTGTTAGGTGTTGCTATGAGGGATAGTGATCTGTAACAGTGTTAGGTGTTGTTATGAGGGATAGTGATCTGTAACAGTGTTAGGTGTTGATATGAGGGATAGTGATCTGTAATCGTGTTGTTATGAGGGACATTGATCTGTAACAGTGTTAGGTGTTGATATGAGGGATAGTGATCTGTAACAGTGTTGTTATGAGGGATAGTGATCTGTAACGGTGTTAGGTGTTGACATGAGGGATAGTTTTCTGTAACAGTGTTAGGTGTTGTTATGAGGGATAGTGATCTGTAACAGTGTTAGGTGTTGATATGAGGGATAGTGATCTGTAACAGTGTTGTTATGGGGGACAGTGATCTGTAACAGTGTTAGGTGTTGTTATGCGGGATAGTGATCTGTAACAGTGTTAGGTGTTGTTATGAGGGATAGTGATCTGTAACAGTGTTAGGTGTTGACATGAGGGATAGTGTTCTGTAACAGTGTTAGGTGTTGTTATGAGGGACAGTGATCTGTAACAGTGTTAGGTGTTGATATGAGGGATAGTGATCTGTAACAGTGTTGTTATGAGGGATAGTGATCTGTAACAGTGTTAGGTGTTGACATGAGGGATAGTGTTCTGTAACAGTGTTAGGTGTTGTTATGAGGGATAGTGATCTATAGGGTCACTGACAGGCCTCAGCCTCTCATCTATAGGGTCACTGACAGGCCTCAGCCTCTCATCTATAGGGGGCCTCAGCCTCTCATCTATAGGGTCACTGACAGGCCTCAGCCTCTCATCCATAGGGCTACTGACAGGCCTCAGCCTCTCATCCATAGGGTCACTGACAGGCCTCAGCCTCTCATCTATAGGGCTACTGACAGGCCTCAGCCTCTCATCTATAGGGTCACTGACAGGCCTCAGCCTCTCATCTATAGGGTCACTGACAGGCCTCAGCCTCTCATCTATAGGGTCACTGACAGGCCTCAGTCTCTCATCTATAGGGTCAATGACAGGCCTCAGCCTCTCATCCATAGGGTCACTGACAGGCCTCAGCCTCACATCTATAGGGGGCCTCAGCCTCTCATCCACAGGGCTACTGACAGGCCTCAGCTTCTCATCCATAGGGTCACTGACAGGCCTCAGCCTCTCCTCACATTACTGTGCCTAATGCTCCGTCACTGTTCCCACAGGATTCACTCTCACCTTCCCAATAATGTTATCCATATATTTGTGGAAGTATGGAACGCTTCTCCTTATATGGTGAACTACTTGAGTTCTGCTGCATGATGTGTGGCAGCTTGTGGCAGTTACTCTGTTACAACTCTGGCCTAGCTGCTTCAAGGTTTATTTTCATTTTATTTTGATGATTCAATTTGCAGCTGCGTCTTGGCACGGTGAGGTTATTGGCCAGACTTACAAACGGAAACCTACAGTAGTATTGATGCTGTTGCTGCAATACTGGAAATGTATGGGCTGAGGGCTGAGGGCCCTGAGCCTATCTGCCTCCCAAATTGCACCCTAGTCCCTATATAGTTCCCTACCTTTGACCAGAGCCCATAGGTAATATGGTTCCATTTGGGACACACACAATCCTGCCTGCCTTCCAGACTGCTGCTCAGACTGTCTGAGGAGGGGTAGTCTACTGTAGACAGGTCCTGATAAATGGCTGAGGAGGGGTGGTCTACATCAGACAGGTCCTGATAAATGGCTGAGGAGGGGTGGTCTACATCAGACAGGTCCTGATAAATGGCTGAGGAGGGGTGGTCTACATCAGACAGGTCCTGATAAATGGCTGAGGAGGGGTGGTCTACATCAGACAGGTCCTGATCAATGGCTGAGGAGGGGTGGTCTACATCAGACAGGTCCTGATCAATGGCTGAGGAAGGGTGGTCTACATCAGACAGGTCCTGATCAATGGCTGAGGAGGGGTGGTCTACATCAGACAGGTCCTGATCAATGGCTGAGGAGGGGTGGTCTACATCAGACAGGTCCTGATAAATGGCTGAGGAGGGGTAGTCTACATCAGACAGGTCCTGATAAATGGCTGAGGAGGGGTGGTCTACTGTAGACAGGTCCCGATCAATGGCTGAGGAGGGGTGGTCTACATCAGACAGGTCCTGATCAATGGCTGAGGAGGGGTGGTCTACATCAGACAGGTCCTGATCAATGGCTGAGGAGGGGTGGTCTACATCAGACAGGTCCTAATAAATGGCTGAGGAGGGGAGGTCTACATCAGACAGGTCCTGATAAATGGCTGAGGGGTGGTGTTCATCAGACAGGTCCTGATAAATGGCTGAGGAGGGGTGGTCTACATCAGACAGGTCCCGATAAATGGCTGAGGAGGGGTGGTCTACATCAGACAGGTCCTGATCAATGGCTGAGGAGGGGTGGTCTACATCAGACAGGTCCTGATAAATGGTTGAGGAGGGGTGGTCTACATCAGACAGGTCCTGATAAATGGCTGAGGAGGGGTGGTCTACTGTAGACAGGTCCTGATAAATGGCTGAGGAGGGGTGGTCTACATCAGACAGGTCCTGATCAATGGCTGAGAAGGGGTGGTCTACTGTAGACAGATCCTGACAAATGGTTGAGACCAGGTTGTTGGGACTCTGGACTTGTTTGACATATCTACAAATAAACTTTATTTTCCAGCAAACGTAACATGTGTAAATATTTGTATGAACACAAGATTCAACAACTGAGACATAAACTGAACAAGTTCCACAGACATGTGACTAACAGAAATGGAATAATGTGTACCTGAACAAAGGGGTGGTCAAAATCAAAAGTAACAGTCAGTATCTGGTGTGGCCACCAGCTGCATTAAGTACTGCAGTGCATCTCCTCCTCATGGACTGCACCAGATTTGCCAGTTCTTTCTGTGAGATGTTACCCCACTCTTCCACCAAGGCAGCTGCAAGTTCCCGGACATTTCTGGGGGGGAATGGCCCTAGCCCTCACCCTCCGATCCAACAGGGCCCAGACGTGCGCAATGGGATTGAGATCCGGGCTCTTCGCTGGCCATTTCAGAACATTGACATTCCTGTCTTGTAGGAAATCGTGCACAGAACGAGCAGTATGGCTGGTGGCATTGTCATGCTGGAGGGTCATGTCAGGATGAGCCTGCAGGAAGGGTACCACATGAGGGAGGAGGATGTCTTCCCTGTAACGCACAGCATTGAGATTGCCTGCAATGACAACAAGCTCAGTCCGATGATACTGTGACACATCGCCCGAGACCATGACGGACCCTCGACCTCCAAATCGATCCCGCTCCAGAGTACAGGCCTCCGTGTAACGCTCATTCCTTCGACGATAAATGCGAATCCGACCATCACCCCCGGTGAGACAAAACCGCGACTCATCAGTGAAAGGCACTTTTTGCCAGTCCTATCTGGTCCCTTGACGGTGGGTTTGTACCTATAGTTGACGTTGTTGCTGGTGATGTCTGGTGAGGACCTGCCTTACAATAGGCCTACAAGCCCTCAGTCCAGCCTCTCTCAGCCTATGATAGACAGTCTGATCACTGATGGAGGGATTGTGCGTTCCTGGTGTAACTCAGGCAGTTGTTGCCATCCTGTACCTGTCTCGCAGGTGTGATGTTCGGATATACCGATCCTGTACAGGTGTTGTTACAAGTGTCCTCGCAGTGGCAGACCAATCAGTTGTCCGTCCTGTCTCCCTGTAGCGCTGTCTTAGGCGTCTCACAGTACGGACATTGCAATTTATTGCTCTGGCCACATCTGCAGTCCTCGTGCCTCCTTGCAGCATGCCTAAGGCACGTTCACGCAGATGAGCAGGGTGCTTTTCAGAGGCAGTAGAAAGGCCTCTTGTGTCCTAAGTTTTCATAACTGTGACCTTAATTGCCTACCGTCTGTAAGCTGTTAGTGTCTTAATACAACCGCTGTGTCAGATTTTTTAAAACTTTACCGAAAAAGCATCATCTGAGAACGGCGCTCAGAACCCAAAACAGCCAGAGGAATATCTGCCATTTTGGAGTCAAAACAGTTCGAAATTACACCATAAATATTCACTTACCTTTAATGATCTTCATCAGAAGGCACACCCAGGAATCGCAGTTCGACCATAAATGACTGATTTGTTCCATAAAGTCCAGCATTTATGTCCAAATAGCCACTTGTTGTTAGCATGTTCAGCCCAGTAATCCATCTTCATGAGGGGCAGGCACTTCGTCCAGACAAAAACTCAAAAAGTTCCGTTACTGTTCTTTAGAAACATGTCAAACGATGTATGGAATGAATCTTTAGGATGTTTTTAACATAAAACATCAATAATGTTCCAACCGGAGAATTCCTTTGTCTGAAGAAAAGCACTGAAACGAGAGGTAACTCTGTCGGGTGCGCACGTCACGAGCCTGAGACAAGCTGCCAGACCACTTACTCAAAGAGGTCTCATGAGCCCTCCTTTATAGTAGAATCCTCATTCAAGTTTCTAAAGACGGTTGACATCTAGTGGAATCCGTAGGAATTGCAACTTTATCCATATCTCAATGCGTATTCGGTAGGCCCTAACCCTAACCTAAGCTTTGAAACACTACAAGCCTCAGATGTCCCACTTCCTGGTTGGATTTTTCTCAGGTTTTTGCCTGCCATATGACTTCTGTTATACTGTATACATGTTCATTAATTGTTCATGGTTCATTGAACAAGAATGGGAAACAGTGTTTAAATCCTTTACAATGAAGATCTGTGAAGTTATTAGGATTTTTACGAATTATCTTTGAAAGACAGGGTCCTGAAAAAGTTTATCACCTTGATTACAGGAAATCTACATGTATTTCCAATATCAGACTGTGGATGTTGAAGCACCGCTGTGTAGAAATTAGCTACCAGAGTGAACTCTATTGTCAACGACTCTTTCGTGTGTGCGATTGGCTGGGGAACAACGCGTGTGTGCGATTGGCTGGGGAACAACGCGTGTGTAAGCGATTGACTGGGGAACAACGCGTGTGTAAGCGATTGGCTGGGGAACAACGCGTGTGTAAGCGATTGGCTGGGGAACAACGCGTGTGTAAGCGATTGGCTGGGAACAACGCATGTGTAAGCGATTGGCTGGGTAACAACGCATGTGTAAGTGATTGGCTGGGGAACAACGACTGGCTGGTGGCAGTATATTGTATATACATTTGTTCATATGGGCAGTATATTGTATAAAATAAACTAATAAAAATGCTCTGATTTCGTTGTATTCCTTTTAGACAGAATCAATCAAACAGGGTTGGGAGAATAACTTGACATTTTAATCCATGGATATCAACAGCCCACAAATGTACGAAGATCAACAGCCCACGAAGATCTCCTCCACTGCACGAGCCCGAGGGGGCGCCAGCCCGGACAGGAAGATCACGTCAGAGACTCAACCCACTTAAGTTCGAGTATAGCGAAAACAGCCTGGCACGACGTTACACACCCCTCGTAGGGACGGCATGGGAGAACACTAATAACCCTGTGACTCAGCCCCCGTAATAGGGTCGGAGGCAGGGAATCGCAGCGGAGAGAAGGGAACAGGCCAGGCAGAGACAGCATGGGTAGTTCGTTGCTCCAGTGCCTTTCCTTTCACCTGGGCCAGACTACACTCAATCATAGGACCTACTTGTCACGATCGTCGTAAGAAGCGGACCAAAATGCAGCGTGGTATGTGTTCATGATGATATTTTAATTAAAGAAAGCACTGAACACTGAATACAAAACAATAATCGAAAAATGACCGTGAAGCTATACACCAAAATGTGCTGACACAAGCAACTAACATAGACAATCACCCACAACCTACAATGACAAAACAGGCGACCTAAATATGGTTCCCAATCAGAGACAACGACTAACACCTGCCTCTGATTGAGAACCATATCAGGCCAAACACAGAAACAGACAAACTAGACATCCAACATAAAATGCCCACTCAGATCACACCCTGACCAAACAAAACATAGAAACATACAAAGCAAACTATGGTGTGACAGTACTGAAGAGATGAGTCTTCAATAAAGACTTAAAGTTTGAGACCAAGTCTGCGTCTCTCACATGGGTAGGCAGACCGTTCCATAAAAATTGAGCTCTATAGGAGAAAAGCCCTGCCTCCAGCTGTTTGCTTAGAAATATCATTGGGACAATTAGGAGGCCTGCATCTTGTGACCGTAGCGTACGTGTAGGTTTGTACGGCAGGACCAAATCAGAGAGATAGGTAGGAGCAAGTCCATGTAGTACTTTGTAGGTTAGCAGTAAAACTTTGAAATCAGCCCTTGCCTCAGCCCCTCCCTCCACCTACCCAGCGTAGGGCAGGTGGAGGGAGTCTGGAAGGGCATCTAGGCATCTTTGGGTTGTCCGAGATTTTATAGCGCGATGATCGTTGGTTGGTGTCTGAGAAGATTATTTGTTGTGATTGCAAACGTAATAAAATGGTGGTCCACAACATTTATTCCACGGGACAAAACTAGGTCCAGAGTATGACTGTGACAGTGAGTGGGTCCAGAGACATGTTGGACAAAACCCACTGACATGATGATGGCTCCAAAAGCCTTTTGGAGTGGGTCTGTGGACTTTTCCATGTGAATTTTGAATTCACACATAGTTTAAAAAAATATTATCTCCATGAATACGAGGTCTGATTAGGAATTCAGAGAACTCAGTGAGGAACGCTGTATATGGCCCAGGAGGCCTGTAAACAGTAGCTATAAAAAGTGATTGAGTAGGCTGCATAGATTTCATGACTAGAAGCTTAAAATACAAAAACGCAGTCCATTTTTTCCGGAAATTGAAATTTGCTGTCGTAAATGTTAGCAACACCTCTGCCTTTGCAGGATGCACGGGGGATATGGTCACTAGTGTAGCCAGGAGGTGAGGCCTCATTTAACACACTAAATCCATCAGGCTTAAGCCATGTTTCACTCAGGCCAATCACATTAAGATTATGATCAGTGATTAGTTTATTGACTATAACTGCCTTGGTAGTGAGGGATCTAACAATAAGTAGCCCTATTTTGAGATGTGAGGTATCACCATCTCTTTCAATAATGACAGGAATGGAGGAGGTCTTTATTCCAGTGAGATTGCTAGAGCGAACATCGCCATGTTTAGTTTTGCCCAACCTAGATCGAGGCACAGACAGGGTCTCAATGGGGATAGCTGAGCTGACTACACTGACTGTGCTAGTGGCAGACTCCACTAAGCTGGCAGGCTGGCTGGCTGGCTAACAGCCTGCTGCCTGCACCCTATTTCATTGTGGAGCTAGAGGAGTTAGAGCCCTGTCTATGTTGGTAGATAAGATGAGAGCACTCCTCCAGCTAGGATGGAGTCCATCACTCCTCAGCAGGCCAGGCTTGGTCCTGTTTGTGGGTGAGTCTCAGAAAGAGGGTCAATTATCTACAAATTCTATATTTTGGGAGGGGCAGAAAACAATTTTCAACCAAAGATTGAGTTGTGAGACTCTGCTGTAGAGCTCATCACTCCCCCTAACTGGGAAGGAGCCAGAGACAATTACTCGATGCCGACACATCTTTCTAGCTGATTTACACGCTGAAGCTATGTTGCTCTTGGTGATCTCTGACTGTTTCATCCTAACATCGTTGGTGCCGACGTGGATAACAATATCTCTATACTCTCTACACTCGCCAGTTTTAGCTTTAGCCAGCACCATCTTCAGATTAGCCTTAACGTCAGTAGCCCTGCCCCCTGGTAAACAGTGTATGATCGCTGGATGATTCGTTTTAAGTCTAATACTATGGGTAATGGAGTTGCCAATGACAAAGGTTTTCAATTTGTCAGTTGGTGGGAGGCTTTGACGGCTCAGACCCCATAACGGGTGGAGGAGAGACCAGAGAAGGCTCAGTCTCTGACTCGTTGCTTAATGGGGAGAACCTGTTGAAAGTTTCTATCGGTTGAATGAGCGACACCGGTTGAGCAGGCCAGCACCATCAGCCCCTTGGCCTGCACCTTATTCCCTAAAATACTTAATTTTTTAAATAATTTTTAAATTAAATAATTAATTAAATTCCTTAATATGGAATGTAGAATAGAATATCCAATATACGTGTTCATATGGGCAGAATATTGTTGATAATAAATACAAATAAACAAATGCTCTGTCGTTGACTTCGTTTTAAAATCAAATCAAATTCTATTTTGTCACGTGCGCCAAATACAACAAGTGTAGACTTTTCCATGAAATGCTGACTTACAAGCCAACAGAGACTGGAGGCTATATACAGGGTGTTACGGTACAGAGTCAATGTGGAGGCTATATACAGGGTGTTATGGTACAGAGTCAATGTGGAGGCTATATACAGGGGGTACTGGTATAGAGTCAATGTGGAGGCTATATACAGGGTGTTACGGTACAGAGTCAATGTGGAGGCTATATACAGGGTGTTACGGTACAGAGTCAATGTGGAGGCTATATACAGGGTATTACGGTACAGAGTCAATGTGGAGGCTATATACAGGGTATTACGGTACAGAGTCAATGTGGAGGCTATATACAGGGGGTACTGGTATAGAGTCAATGTGGAGGCTATATACAGGGGGTACTGGTATAGAGTCAATGTGGAGGCTATATACAGGGTGTTACGGTACAGAGTCAATGTGGAGGCTATATACAAGGGGTACCGGTACAGAGTCAATGTGGAGGCTATATACAGGGTGTACCGGTACAGGGTCAATGTGGAGGCTATATACAGGGGGTACCGGTACAGAGTCAATGTGGAGGCTATATATACACTGGCTCCAGGTCATCTACAAGTCCATGCTAGGTAAAGCTCCGACTTATCTCAGCTCACTGGTCACGATGGCAACACCCATCCGTAGCACGCGCTCCAGCAGGTGTATCTCACTGATCATCCCTAAAGCCAACACCTCATTTGGCCGCCTTTCGTTCCAGTACTCTGCTGCCTGTGACTGGAACGAATTGCAAAAATCGCTGAAGTTGGAGACTTTTATCTCCCTCACCAACTTCAAACATCAGCTATCTGAGCGGCTAACCGATCGCTGCAGCTGTACATAGTCTATTGGTAAATAGCCCACCCTTTCTCACCTACCTCATCCCCATACTGTTTTTATTTATTTACTTTTCTGCTCTTTTGCACACCAATATCTCTACCTGTACATGACCATCTGATCATTCATCACTCCAGTGTTAATCTGCAAAATTGTAATTATTTGCCTACCTCCTCATGCCTTTTGCACACATTGTATATAGACTCCCCCTTTGGTTTCTACTGTGTTATTGACTTGTTAATTGTTTACTCCATGTGTAACTCTTTGTTGTCTGCTCACACTGCTATGCTTTATCTTGGCCAGGTCGCAGTTGCAAATGAGAACTTGTTCTCAACTAGCCTACCTGGTTAAATAAAGGTGAAATAAAAAATAAAAATAAAAAGGGTGTTACGGTACAGAGTCAATGTGGAGGCTATATACAAGGGGTACCGGTACAGAGTCAATGTGGAGGCTATATACAGGGTGTTACGGTACAGAGTCAATGTGGAGGCTATATACAAGGGGTACCGGTACAGAGTCAATGTGGAGGCTATATACAGGGTGTTACGGTACAGAGTCAATGTGGAGACCCCATGTCACAAGGATCTGTACACAATTCCTGGAAGCTGAAAATGTCCCAGTTCTTCCAAGGCCTGAATACTGCATGTCATCCATTGAGCATGTTTGGGATGCTCTGGATCGATGTGTACGCAGCGTGTTCCAGTTCCCAACAATATCCAGCATCTTCGTACACCCATTGAAGAAATGTAGGACTAAATTCCACAGGCCACAATCAACAGCCTGATCAACTCTATGTGAAGGAAGTGTATTGAGGCAAATGGAGGTCACACCAGATACTGAGGTGTCTGTGACCAACAGATATCTGTGTTGCCAGTCATGTGGAAACTATAGATTAGGGCCCCATGTATTTATTTCAATTGACTGATTAACTTAAATGAACGGACACACTCAGTACTGCAAGGCAAAAACCAACATGGATCTCTTCAACAAAGTGTCATGACCCTGCCCTGACCCTGTCCTGACCCTGCCCTCGTGTCCTGACGCTGCCCTCGTGCCCTGACCCTGCCCTGACCCTGTCCTGACCCTGTCCTGGTGTCACTAAACGGGGAAGATTCTAGGTACCCATCTGAACAATCACTGTTAAAAAATATATATATATCCTTTTGGGGATTGTATACAGTATGGTTGGTTTAGCCTTGGTCTGAGAGACTTACTGACTCTATCGGTAAAATATAGAAAAGCAAAGTTTCATGTCCTGGCTGGAGAAATTGTGGCTACTCTTCCACTATCCATTGCTCCATTAGTGGCCTCATAACAGACACTATCCATTACTCCATTAACGGGCTCACCACTATCTATTTGTCAGATCTCTCTTCCTGGAAACATTGATCTAATCCTGCATTGTTAAAGTGTTGGAATATGATGGTACCCTGTGGAGGCACGCTGTGGAGATGCCCTGTGGAGATGCCCTGTGGAGACACCCTGAGGAGACACCATAAGGAGACACCCTGTGGAGACACCATAAGGAGACACCCTGTGGAGACACCATAAGGAGACACCATAAGGAGACACCATAAAGAGACACCATAAAGAGACACCATATGGAGACACCATATGGAGACACCCCGTGGAAACTTCCCCTGTGGAGAATGGTGATGTGGTGGAGAAAAGCAGACCGACATGTTCTGGGTTGATATTGCGCTGTGCAGACTGGCAGGTATTGACCCAGCTAAAGCTGGCTGGTGCCTGAGCTAAAGGTAAAGACCACTAGCAGTGACTAACAATGACTAGTAGCTAGTAGCTAGTTAGCTGGCTAGCTTCTGATGGAGGTTCCAGTTATAGATAATAAAAATAGCAGATCCGTACTCTAGTTGGTGAGGTGGGTTGCAAGAAAGATATTTAGTTCGTAGATGGGAAAGTGAGAATCATCTCATGGGCTACTTACCAGGTCATGCAAGAATCATCTCATGGGCTACTTACCAGGCCATGCAAGAATCATCTCATGGGTCACTTACCAGGCCATGCAGGAATCATCTCATGGTCCACTTACCAGGCCATGCAAGAATCATCTCATGGGCCACTTACCAGGCCATGCAAGAATCATCTCATGGGCCACTTACCAGGCCATTGAAGAATCATCTCATGGGCTACTTACCAGGCCATGCAAGAATCATCTCATGGGCCACTTACCAGGCCATTGAAGAATCATCTCATGGGCTACTTACCAGGCCATGCAAGAATGTTGTCAAGAGCTATAATGTTGTAGCAGAGAAAGTGTATTTATAGATGCTCTGACCCTATGGACCCTGGTCCAAAGTTGTGCAAAAAAAGGGAATAGGTGCCATTTGGGATTTTATGTACAGGATTATGGTCCTGTTTTATTTGAGAATATGATCGCAAGCATGATGTCTTCTAATGTATGGATATCTACTAATGTATCATAAGATGAAGGTATTTGGGGTTTGGCTGAGTAAAGAACTCTTGACATCATATGAAGGTGAAGATAGTTTTTGATCCTCTCCTGTTGTTCCTGTGATAATGGACAGAGCCATTTGCCATCTCTCTCTCTCTCCCTCTCTCTCCCTCTCTCTCCCTCTCTCTCTCTCCCTCTCTCCCTCTCTGCCTCTCTCTCTCTCTCTCTCTCTCTCTCTCTCTCTCTCTCTCTCTCTCTCTCTCTCTCTCTCTCTCTCTCTCTCTCCCTCTCTCTCTCCCTCCCTCCCTCCCTCCCTCCCTCCCTCCCTCCCTCCCTCCCTCCCTCCCTCCCTCCCTCCCTCCCTCCCTGTTTTGGACAGAGCCATGTGCTCCTTTATCTCACTCTACCCCTCTACCTCTCCCTCTCTCTCTCTCTCTCTCCCTCCCTCTCTCTCTCTCTCTCTCTCCCTCTCTCCCTCTCTCCCTCCCTCTCTCTCTCTCTCTCTCTCTCTCTCTCTCTCTCCCTCCCTCTCTCTCTCTCTCTCTCTCTCTCTCTCTCTCTCTCTCTCTCTCTCTCTCTCTCTCTCTCTCTCTCTCTCCCTCCCTCCCTCCCTCCCTCCCTCCCTCCCTCCCTCCCTGTTTTGGACAGAGCCATGTGCTCCTTTATCTCACTCTCACATCATCACCCAGTGCCTGGGCTTACCTCCGCTGTACCCGCACCCCACCATACCCCTGTCTGCGCATTATGCCCTGAATATATTCTACCATGCCCAGAAACCTGCTCCTCTTATTCTCTGTCCCCAACGCTCTAGGCGACCAGTTTTGATAGCCTTTAGCCGCACCCTCATACTACTCCTTCTCTGTTCCGCGGGTGATGTGGAGGTAAACCCAGGCCCTGCATGTCCCCAGGCACTTTCATTTGTTGACTTCTGTGTTCGAAAAAGCCTTGGTTTCATGCATGTCAACATCAGAAGCCTCCTCCCTAAGTTTGTCTTACTCACTGCTTTAGCACACTCTGCTAACCCTGATGTCCTTGCTGTGTCTGAATCCTGGCTCAGGAAGGCCACCAAAAATTCAGAGATTTCCATACCCAACTATAACATCTTCCGTCAAGATAGAACTGCCAAAGGGGGAGGAGTTGCAGTTTACTGCAGAGATGGCCTGCAAAGTAATGTCATACTTTCCAGGTCCATACCCAAACAGTTCGAACTACTAATTTTGAAAATTACTCTCTCCAGAAATAAGTCTCTCACGGTTGCCGCCTGCTACCGACCCCCCTCAGCTCCCAGCTGTGCCCTGGACACCATTTGTGAATTGATCGCCCCCCATCTAGCTTCAGAGTTTGTTCTGTTAGGTGACCTAAACTGGGATATGCTTAACACCCCGCCAGTCCTACAATCTAAGCTAGATGCCCTCAATCTCACACAAATCATCAAGGAACCCACCAGGTACAACCCTAACTCTGTAAACAAGGGCACCCTCATAGACGTCATCCTGACCAACTGGCCCTCCAAATACACCTCCGCTGTCTTCAACCAGGATCTCAGCGATCACTGCCTCATTGCCTGTATCCGCTACGGAGCCGCAGTCAAACGACCACCCCTCATCACTGTCAAACGCTCCCTAAAACACTTCTGTGAGCAGGCCTTTCTAATCGACCTGGCCCGGGTATCCTGGAAGGACATTGACCTCATCCCGTCAGTTGAGGATGCCTGGTCATTCTTTAAAAGTAACTTCCTCACCATTTTAGATAAGCATGCTCCGTTCAAAAAATGCAGAACTAAGAACAGATACAGCCCTTGGTTCACCCCAGACCTGACTGCCCTCGACCAGCACAAAAACATCCTGTGGCGGACTGCAATAGCATCGAATAGTCCCCGTGATATGCAACTGTTCAGGGAAGTCCGGAACCAATACACGCAGTCAGTCAGGAAAGCTAAGGCCAGCTTCTTCAGGCAGAAGTTTGCATCCTGTAGCTCCAACTCCAAAAAGTTCTGGGACACTGTGAAGTCCATGGAGAACAAGAGCACCTCCTCCCAGCTGCCCACTGCACTGAGGCTAGGTAACACGGTCACCACTGATAAATCCATGATTATCGAAAACTTCAATAAGCATTTCGCAACGGCTGGCCATGCCTTCCGCCTGGCTACTTCAACCTCGGCCAACAGCTCCGCCCCCCCCACAGCTCCTCGCCCAAGCCTCTCCAGGTTCTCCTTTACCCAAATCCAGATAGCAGATGTTCTGAAAGAGCTGCAAAACCTGGACCCGTACAAATCAGCTGGGCTTGACAATCTGGACCCTCTATTTCTGAAACTATCTGCCACCATTGTCGCAACCCCTATTACCAGCCTGTTCAACCTCTCTTTCATCTCGTCTGAGATCCCCAAGGATTGGAAAGCTGCCGCAGTCATCCCCCTCTTCAAAGGGGGAGACACCCTGGACCCAAACTGTTACAGACCTATATCCATCCTGCCCTGCCTATCTAAGGTCTTCGAAAGCCAAGTCAACAAACAGGTCACTGACCATCTCGAATCCCACCGTACCTTCTCCGCTGTGCAATCTGGTTTCCGAGCCGGTCATGGGTGCACCTCAGCCACACTCAAGGTACTAAACGACATCATAACCGCCATCGATAAAAGACAGTACTGTGCAGCCGTCTTCATCGACCTTGCCAAGGCTTTCGACTCTGTCAATCACCATATTCTTATCGGCAGACTCGGTAGCCTCGGTTTTTCGGATGACTGCCTTGCCTGGTTCACCAATTACTTTGCAGACAGAGTTCAGTGTGTCAAATCGGAGGGCATGCTGTCCGGTCCTCTGGCAGTCTCTATGGGGGTGCCACAGGGTTCAATTCTCGGGCCGACTCTTTTCTCTGTGTATATCAATGATGTTGCTCTTGCTGCGGGCGATTCCCTGATCCACCTCTACGCAGACGACACCATTCTATATACTTTCGGCCCGTCTTTGGACACTGTGCTATCTAACCTCCAAACAAGCTTCAATGCCATACAACACTCCTTCCGTGGCCTCCAACTGCTCTTAAACGCTAGTAAAACCAAATGCATGCTTTTCAAACCGGTCGCTGCCTGCACCTGCATGCCCGACTAGCATCACCAACCTGGATGGTTCCGACCTAGAATATGTGGACGTCTATAAGTACCTAGGTGTCTGGCTAGACTGCAAACTCTCCTTCCAGACTCATATCAAACATCTCCAATCGAAAATCAAATCAAGAGTCGGCTTTCTATTCCGCAACAAAGCCTCCTTCACTCAAGCCGCCAAGCTTACCCTAGTAAAACTGACTATCCTACCGATCCTCGACTTCGGCGATGTCATCTACAAAATGGCTTCCAACACTCTACTCAGCAAACTGGATGCAGTCTATCACAGTGCCATCCGTTTTGTCACTAAAGCACCTTATACTACCCACCACTGCGACTTGTATGCTCTAGTCGGCTGGCCCTCGCTACATATTCGTCGCCAGACCCACTGGCTCCAGGTCATCTACAAGTCTATGCTAGGTAAAGCTCCGCCTTATCTCAGCTCACTGGTCACGATGGCAACACCCATCCGTAGCACGCGCTCCAGCAGGTGTATCTCACTGATCATCCCTAAAGCCAACACCTCATTTGGCCGCCTTTCGTTCCAGTACTCTGCTGCCTGTGACTGGAACGAATTGCAAAAATCGCTGAAGTTGGAGACTTTTATCTCCCTCACCAACTTCAAACATCAGCTATCTGAGCAGCTAACCGATCGCTGCAGCTGTACATAGTCTATTGGTAAATAGCCCACCCTTTTCACCTACCTCATCCCCGTACTGTTTTTATTTATTTACTTTTCTGCTCTTCTGCACACCAATATCTCTACCTGTACATGACCATCTGATCTTTTATCACTCCAGTGTTAATCTGCAAAATTGTAATTATTTGCCTACCTCCTCATGCCTTTTGCACACATTGTATATAGACCCCCCCTTCGTTTTCTACTGTGTTATTGACTTGTTAATTGTTTACTCCATGTGTAACTCTTTGTTGTATGCTCACACTGCTATGCTTTATCTTGGCCAGGTCGCAGTTGCAAATGAGAACTTGTTCTCAACTAGCCTACCTGGTTAAATAAAGGTGTTCTCAACTAGCCTACCTGGTTAAATAAAGGTGTTCTCAACTAGCCTACCTGGTTAAATAAAGGTGTTCTCAACTAGCCTACCTGGTTAAATAAAGGTGTTCTCAACTAGCCTACCTGGTTAAATAAAGGTGTTCTCAACTAGCCTACCTGGTTAAATAAAGGTGTTCTCAACTAGCCTACCTGGTTAAATAAAGGTGTTCTCAACTAGCCTACCTGGTTAAATAAAGGTGTTCTCAACTAGCCTACCTGGTTAAATAAAGGTGTTCTCAACTAGCCTACCTGGTTAAATAAAGGTGTTCTCAACTAGCCTACCTGGTTAAATAAAGGTGTTCTCAACTAGCCTACCTGGTTAAATAAAGGTGTTCTCAACTAGCCTACCTGGTTAAATAAAGGTGTTCTCAACTAGCCTACCTGGTTAAATAAAGGTGTTCTCAACTAGCCTACCTGGTTAAATAAAGGTGTTCTCAACTAGCCTACCTGGTTAAATAAAGGTGTTCTCAACTAGCCTACCTGGTTAAATAAAGGTGTTCTCAACTAGCCTACCTGGTTAAATAAAGGTGTTCTCAACTAGCCTACCTGGTTAAATAAAGGTGTTCTCAACTAGCCTACCTGGTTAAATAAAGGTGTTCTCAACTAGCCTACCTGGTTAAATAAAGGTGTTCTCAACTAGCCTACCTGGTTAAATAAAGGTGTTCTCAACTAGGCCTACCTGGTTAAATAAAGGTGTTCTCAACTAGCCTAC